>NC_079505.1:1742078-1819983 GCF_030052815.1 Hevea brasiliensis
GAACTAATTTATGATACTTTGTGCTAGAAATACTGTCACTCATATTCTTAACAACCTAAGAATAGAATTTCTAACAAAATATCAATGGACCTTTTCTATTACACATAAATATATTATGTAAACGGAAAAGTGAAATTTCCTTTTATTAATAAAATATGTACAAGATACATACTAAATGATATGCTCTAGGGCATACTACTAACACGTCCCACATACTAAATTTCTCGAATCTCTTCTCTCTTGAATTCACTAACACTATACAATTACTTTGATAGGGTATCCATTGATGACTACTAGCAGTGGTACCCTCGCTCCCATCTGAAGCAACTATATTTGCCAAAAATCACCTTTAGGTCCTCTTGCCTTGCACTAGATAGGCACACCACTTGGACCCATACTGATGGAAACATAGTGTTTCTTAGAGTACGTATTTCCATGGCAGACCTCAACATGTCTGCTAAATCTATTTCATATCACCATGTACTTCACAAAACTGAGGTGCTAAGCTGAAGCACTCTTATATTAACTGAGGAATAACGCAGAATCTAGAAACAAGGATTTACAGAAGAAAACGAAATAGAATCTTATACTCCGCGTGTGAACTCCTAATTGGACTCTTCTTAAAGCTTTAGACATGTACTTCCCATGAATCTGGAGCCTAAGCTCTGATACCACATTTGTCACAACTCAACCTATGGGCTGGACCGGCACTAGGACCTGGGTCGGCATAAAGCCCCCGAGGCCTCGTAGTAAGCCTTACTATTCCTAAACCCATGACCAAGCCCATAATTTAGGCCCAATATGTATATAAAATAATTTAAATTAACTATTATAATTTTATTTCGAGCCAACTTAACTCAATCATTATCAAAAATTAAAATTAGGGGAGCCCAGCTCAACCCTGTTACATCATTCATAAATTATTTAAAAATCATTAAAATTTTTCATTTATTAATACAAAACTTAAATTCATGCAGTTCCTGACAAGATCAATACTACTGCTAATACATGCATAGTTCTAAATTATAAATTTAGAGAATAATAATACAATTAAGTAATTATCGATAACCTGCGAGAAAAGAAGTAGGTTATTCTGAAAAAGGTCTCCTCCTGTAGCCTGAAAAAAAAAAGGGTGAACAGGAGTGAGCGTTCAACTTAGAGAGTAAAATACTAATTTTAAGTACAATTTCTATAGCTATCTAAAACTAATGCGTCCTAAAAGTGAAATGCAACACCATCATACATATCCATAGAAGTCACATCATAACAACAAAAAGGTAATTTGGAGAACACACACACCCAATAATATTCAAACTGTACATATACGAGAGCTGATCCCCTATACAGCTCTCTTAATCCAACATCTGCCAGCGAGTGTCACTCAAGCTGAAATTTCGCTTAATGAACCAAATGCAGGGGCTAGTGAGTATCTCTTGAGCCATGCCTACCCCGACTTATCCATAAGAGGACCGGGTCCCAGCGAGTGTCTCTCAAGCCATGTCTGCCCATCCTATCCATGTCAATACCACACACCACACGCACGCCAATGCACGCACACTGCTCCAAATTACCATAAACAACATCCATGGCACTTCATCAATTAAGAATGTGATATAAAATGTGCCTAGGGTCTAACTACATAGATACATATTTATAAGTGATGCATGGGCATGCTTGAACATATAATAATATTGAAATTATAATTAAAATTAATATTTTACTCACAGTACATCAGAGATTACTGTAGAGATTGGGTGTAGGAAGATGGTTGACCCTGATCACCTATATAATTTTATTATGAATTTATTAGTGCTAATTCAAATAAAAATAAATTTAAAGAGACAACACATCCTAATTTATGCCAAAAATTTAGCAGAGTTTTCCTTATACCTAGGACCTACCCAACCTACAAAAAGATTCAAATAACACTTCTAAATCTCAATTTCCACAATCACATCTCATCAACATCATATGGCCCCTCCTGGGCCCCCCAAATCAGACAATAGTCATAAACTTGAAAAATTACATTTTAGTCCCTATAATTAACATTTTGTAAAAATCCACTCAAACAAGCTCTAAAAATTCTAAAATTTTTCCTCGCGGTCCTTAATAGGGTTATAAGACTATTGCAAAAAGAATTATAATTTTATAATCACCCACGAATATTTTATGAATTTTTTTTTCTAAAATGGTATTAACTAGAAATGAGCAACTTAGAGTTCGAGTTTACCTATGCCAATTCTGACACCTGAAACGCGTCCAGAACATCTGAAAATGCTAAGGTTGACTATAATATTGACCACGTTATGAGAGAGGCAGTCGGGCAGCTAGACTTGTTGAAAATGCGGTCCCAACGCCGGTGAGCTATCCTCGATCTGATTGCACTTAAACTAATTCCAAATTTTGTTATTAATTATCATAAAATTATTTTTAAATTTTGGAAATCGAAAAAGTTCAAAAATCTCACCAAACGATATGGACCGTTCGATTATCGCAATTTTCCAACCGTGTTCGGTCGGAGCGGGGCCAATCCCATCTCGAAGATTTCGTCGCCCTGAGTCCATCAGTGGTCTCAGATTTCCGATCTGACGGTCTCAGATCGCTGGAAAAGTGATCGGAAACCAATGAAACCTATATGATTTTTTCTCAAATTTTCTGTAACATCCACAGCATGCGTGTTATATGCGTTTGTTGCTCGGTGGCCAAATAACGATCCGAAGTCGGGATGCGGAACTACACTTGGGTGATAGTGAACAGACATATAATGATGAAATAAATAAAAAGAAAATACAAGAAAAATCAAAGAAAAATGAAAGAGAGAAAATGAAGCTAAGTTAAACGAGCCGCGATGATGGCCGATGGGTGACGTTGACCGAAGGCCGTGGGGAACCCTCGGAATTAAATTTCGGGATGTAAGTAAAGGTTTATTGAAATGTAATTAACACTAGAAATATCAAAGAAAAATTAATAAATTAGTACAAAGAAAAAATGAAAAATCGAGAAACAGACAAAAATCGGTGTTACCGAAAAATCGGGAATACAACCCGAAGTAGGGTATTTTGGTCATTTGACACCTAGGATACAATATGTAAATAGTAAAAGAATGGAGCTAAATGAGCAAATAAGGAAACTTTAACTAATTAAACATTAAAATGAACTTAGTGCTCCACTAACTTAAATATTGGGACACTAAAATAACCTTTAGGACAGAAGATTGCACTCATTATCATCTTCATCTTCAACCTTTAAAGCTTTGGACGAATTGAACCTCCATGGAAGTCCACCATGGATGAACTCCCTCCATCACCATGCACCATTGATCAAGCCATCCTTTCCACTTGATTCCTTCATTAAAGCTTGCCTACTCACCTTGGAGAAGATATTGGTAACAAGAAAAACAAGATTTGGTGAAGTTTTAACAAGCTCCAAAAGTGGTAAGTGTCCAAATCTTCTCCCTAGCTTTAGTAAAAGTTATGTTTAGGTTGAGATGAGTAGTTTGGTGAAGAGAAATGAAAGAAATAGTAAGATATGGACTTGTCCATTTTCGGCAGCCATGAACCTTTGTTGAGCTTGAGTTATTTTTACTTCTAATGAATGGAAATGAAGGTTGATTAATTCAAATGAAAGTTGTATTAAGTTTATATCCAAGTATGTGCATGCTAATGCTTGAATTAAGAGTTTGAAATGGGATTTTGATGCTTTGGGCAAACTGCCATGTTTGGCAGCCTATTAAATCATGAATTTATGTATGAATATGTAGTTTATTAATGAAATATGCTAGTGTTAAATTGTGGACAGTATGTGTAAGTGATATTGAAGTATGATTATGTTGAAGTGTATGTGTAATATTGACATTGAGATATGTTGAATTTTGGTGGAAGTGAATATTGAACTTAATGGTGAATTGTGTGCATTGAGCACTTGAATATTCTACCCAAAATTGTTGCTGGAATTGTGTACAATATATATATGGAAGTATCATTGATTGAATATTGAAGTAATGAGGAGGACAAGGAATATCAAATTGGAAGTGTATGTGCTTTGTGCAGGTTGTGTATTGAAGGCAACACATAAATTAGGTCATAAGTGCAATATTGTGAACCCAATTGGTATGAGGCCAATGGGGAGTGAAACTAGACACCAAATAGGCCAACTTTCATGTAGAAATGTTGCCAAAATTCTGCCTAGAAACTGACCTTAAAAATGACCAAACCCGGAATGGCAACCTTGCAATCCAGATTTTTGACCATATGAATAGTAGTCCTTGGGATGACCATAACTCACTCAAAACAGGTCCAATTGACCTGAAATTTTTACCATGGTTAGTTTAGACATAGATCTACAATTCTTATGAAGACAACAAAGCTTAGAAATGGCCATAACCAAGTCAAATGGCTTGCACAAGTTCGGGTACAAAAATTGCCGAACCAAAAGTGACCTAAAATTGACCAAATTTTGCACTAAAGGTGCAATCTGTCCAGCTTTAGTAAGCTGATTATAACTTGGTCTATACAACTCAGAATGACCTGAAATTTTGCCCCGCATGTAATAAGACATAGAGCTATAATTTTGCTTGTTTGACCAGAAGCTAAAAACTAAGAGAAATAGGACTTTAAGCTAGACCAATCTAGCACACAAAAATTGAGAATTTGACATTTTACATACAGTGATGCTTGAAGCATTTTGGCAATGAATGCCAACTTGTAAAAATGGTAAATTGCATTATATTGGCAACATATTGATGCTAGAAACAACTTATCCATATTACCTAAAAAGGTCAACATATGCATTGACTTGTGAATTATATAATAGTTAGTAAACTCCAAAAATTGAAGAATTAAACAATTAATTTATAATGTGCCCTAGTTTACCTAGTTGACTAGTATGGATAGGTTGGCATGCCAATAGGATTTTGACAGCTGTTCTGTAAATAGCTTCATGCCATACTGTGTTTTTACGGCTTATTACGCCGCATTGTGACTTTAATAGCCTACGGCTATACATATTGTGTATTTATTTTTGGCTTATCGCCATATTGACTATATGGCTTTTTAGCCACGCTATTTGCACACCGGGAGACACTTTGTGATCGATGGTGTGACGGCTCGAGGTACTAGGTACCCAGTGCCAGTATATCCGTTTATCTAGTCTGGTCAGTATATAAGCTACACGAGCAGTAATTCGAGTACTATTAAATTCAAATACCTAAATCCAGTCTCCTGACATACAGCACCACCAAAATTAGCACAAATTGAAATGTTAGCAAATAAAAGTAGAATCAACAACTGTAAAGAATATTGATGTCATAAATTCATTTACTTTATTTTAGTGTATATTTCTTTATATTTGACACCACTAAGCAAAATTGCTTAGCGCGTTACTTTTGTAATGCGTAGGTATTGGAGACACAGCTGGGGAGCCCAGCAGACCTACTACCGGGTGAGACATCTGATCTGCACAGGAGTCCAGAGTCATCTGCACTGCATTGCATACATGGTAGGACTTAGGATATCTTGTATTTTGTACTTTTGTTGTATCTTTGAAATTCGGCGTTGTATTTTGTAACATTATGAAAGCTTTAAAGTTTGTAATATCTTGTACATATTAAATAACATGAAAATTTTCTGGATATATTTGAATTATTATGGACTGTATTATGGAACTGTTTAATGACTGTAAAAGTCTATTGACTTTACTGAGAAATAGAGACTGCGAAATATTTGAGATTTTGATATTATCATATTAAACTGTTTTCAACAGGTTTGGAAGGACAATTTGTCCGAAATACAGATGGCATCTTGCCAAATTTTTATTACTATTTTTAACACACTGATTTTATTAAAGTATGAAAATAGAACCAGTATGCTATGAATAGCATATAAAGACTTCTTAAAATCAAATTGAGTTTAGAAAATATGATAATCACATACTAGGTAATCCGGTACGCCGTGTAGCACTCCTTGCTCGGCTACACTGTAGACGGGTGAGGGGTGTTACATTTAGTGGTATCAGAGCACGGTTTAGGCGTTTCTGGACCTAGATAGATTGCATATCATGCATTGCATTGTAAGTGTTAAGATGACTCTAATACAGATCTTTTGATTTGTTTTATTATTTTGATCAGAATATGGACTCAACATCACAGAGAGCGGTCAATGAGGAAGTGAAAAGTCATGCTCCATCTATGGCTAAACCAGGAGACAGGAGGGAACCTGCTCCACCCATACTTCAGGCACTAGTACAGCCTCCACTAGCCACATTTCAGCAAATGGCTGATTTCTTTAGACAGATGGTAGGAGTTATGCCACCACCACCACCTCCAAATCAAACATCTCATTTGGAGAAACGCAGGAAGTTTGGAGTGGTGGATTTTCTGGGAAAAAGGGAAGATGATTCTGTCACAGCTGAAAACTGGTTGGACAGAATCAGAAGAGTTTTGAAACAACTTTATTATACTCCAGAACAGAATTTGGAAGCTGTTGTATCACTATTGCAAGATGATGCATACCAATGGTGGGATACAGTGACTAGTGAGGTGCCGCTAGAACAAATAACTTGGGATTTCTTTCTCAATGAGTTCAGAAAGAAGTATGTGGGTAGTGTATACCTGGAGGAGAAGAGAAGTGAATTTATTACCCTACGTCAGAAACAACTGACAGTGGTTGAATATGAAAGAGAATTTGTTAGACTGAGCTGCTATGGCCGGGAAATAGTCCCTAATGAGGCCGAGAGATGCAAGAGATTTGAGGAAGGGCTTAATGAAAATATTAAAATAATGATTACAGCATTAGGGATTACTGACTTTGCCAAGTTAGTTAAAGCTGCACTGAAAGTAGAGAGAGTCAGAATAAGTGAACAGAGCAGGAAAGATAGGCAACATAAGAGGGAAGTTGGACCAGGGCAGTCCAGTAGATCAACTGATAATAAGAAGTTTAAAGGCTCACAGGACCAGACACAGAGTCAGAGAAGTCAGTTTGGAATATCTGTAGCTAGTTCCCCAGACACAGTAACAAAGGGATCGACCCTAGTGCTAGAATGTATGCACTGTGGTAAGAGACACAGAGGAGAATGTCGACTGTTAAAGGGAGAGTGTTTCAAGAGTGGGGCTATGGATCATTTTATAAGAGATTGCCCCTAGAGGAGTGACGTAACAACTCCAGTACAAGTTGATGGACCTTCCCCCACAATGCAAAAGGGTAGAAGATCTGGTAAAGTAGAGACGGCTGAAATTTCACAGAAGGCTATTTCTGAGACGGTCGAAAAACCGAAAGTCAGGGTGACACCAAAAGTGTATGCCATAGAAGCTAAAGAGGAGTTAGACCTAGACATTGATAAAACAACATAAGGAAATGAAGAAGCAAGGAAATAACATACACATCAGGTAAATTTTAAGGACGAAATTTTTATTTAGAGGGGAAGAGTTGTAACATCCCCACTGTACATGTTCTGTACGTTCTGTTGCTCTAGTGGCCAAATAACAGTCCAGGCAAGTCAGGATGTCTGGAACTACACTTGGGTGATAGTGAACAGACATATAATTATGAAATAAATAAAAAGAAAATACAAGAAAAATCAAAGAAAAATGAAAGAGAGAAAATGAAGCTAAGTTAAATGAGTAGCACTGCGATAGGTAGCAAGATCTTGGGAAGGCCGTTGCAGGCCCAGGACATGAGGAACCCGCAAAATTAAATTTTGGGATGTAAGTAAAGGTTTATTGAAATGTAATTAACACTAGAAATATCAAAGAAAAATTAATAAATTAGTACAAAGAAAAAATGAAAAACCGAGAAACAGACAAAAATCGGTGTTACCGAAAAATCGGGAATACAACCCGAAGTGGGGTATTTTGGTCATTTGACACCTAGGGTTGCCTTTTGACCTCAATGTCCATTAAAAATAAATGATATCGCACTTAGAAAATGTCATGAAGAATTAAAATGGGATACATATTATAGTAAAAGAATGGAGCTAAATGAGCAAATAAGGAAACTTTAACTAATTAAACATTAAAATGAACTTAGTGCTCCACTAACTTGAATATTGGGACACTAAAATAACCTTTGGGATAGCAGATTGCACTCATTATCATCTTCATCTTCAACCTTTAAAGCTTTGGACGAATTGAACCTCCATGGAAGTCCACCATGGATGAACTCCCTCCATCACCATGCACCATTGATCAAGCCATCCTTTCCACTTGATTCCTTCATTAAAGCTTGCCTACTCACCTTGGGGAAGATATTGGCAACAAGAAAAACAAGATTTGGTGAAGTTTTAACAAGCTCCAAAAGTGGTAAGTGTCCAAATCTTCTCCCTAGCTTTAGTAAAAGTTGTGTTTAGGTTGAGATGAGTAGTTTGGTGAAAAGAAATGAAAGAAATAGTGAGATATGGACTTGTCCATTTTCGGCAGCCATGAACCTTTGTTGAGCTTGAGTTATTTTTACTTCTAATGTATGGAAATGAAGGTTGATTAATTCAAATGAAAGTTGTATTAAGTTTATATCCAAGTATGTGCATGCTAATGCTTGAATTAAGAGTTTGAAATGGGATTTTGATGCTTTGGGCAAACTGCCATGTTTGGTAGCCTATTAAATCATGAATTTATGTGTGAATATGTAGTTTATTAATGAAATATGCTAGTGTTAAATTGTGGGCAGTATGTGTTAGTGATATTGAAGTATGATTATGTTGAAGTGTATGTGTAATATTGACATTGAGATATGTTGAATTTTAGTGGAAGTGAATGTTGAACTTAATGGTGAATTGTGTGCATTGAGCACTTGAATATTCTGCCCAAAATTGTTGCTAGAATTGTGTACAATATATATATGGAAGTGTCATTGATTGAATATTGAAGTAATGAGGAGGAGAAGGAATATCAAATTGGAAGTGTATGTGCTTTGCGCAGGTTGTGTATTGAAGGCAGCACCTAAATTAGGTCATAAGTGCAATATTATAAACCCAATTGGTATGAGGCTAATGGGGAGTGAAACTAGACACCAAATAGGCCAACTTTCATGTAGAAATATTGCCAAAATTCTGCTTAGAAACTGACCTTAAAAATAACTAAACCCGGAATGGCAACCTTGCAACCCAGATTTTTGACTATATGAACAGTAGTCCTTGGGATGACCATAACTCACTCAGAACAGATCTAATTGACCTAAAAGTTTTACCATGGTTAGTTCAGACATAGATCTACAATTCTTATGAAGACACCATAGCCCAAAAATGGCCATATCCAAGTCAAATGGCTTGCACAAGTTCGGATACAAAAACTGCCGAACCAAAAGTGACCTAAAATTGACCAAATTTTGCACTAAAGGTGCAATCTGTCCAATTTTAGTAAACTGACCATAACTTGGTCTATACAACTTAGAATGACCTGAAATTTTGCCGCGTGTGCAATAAGACATAGAGCTACAATTTTGCTTCTTTGACCAGAAGCTAAAAACCAAGAGAAATAGGACTTTAAGCTAGACTAATCTAGCACACAAAAATTGAGAATTTGACATTTTACATACAATGATGCTTGAAGCATTTTGGCAATGAATGCCAACTTGTAAAAGTGGTAAATTGCATTATATTGGCAGCATATTGAGATATAAATTGTGATATATTGATGCTAGAAACAACTTATCCATATTACCTAAAAAGGTCAACTTATACATTGACTTGTGAATTATATAATAGTTAGTAAACTCCAAAAATTGAAGAATTAAACAATTAATTTATAATGTGCCCTAGTTTGCCTAGTTGACTAGTATGGATAGGTTGGCATGCCAATAGGATTTTGACAGCTGTTTTGTAAATGGCTTCATGCCATACTGTGTTTTTACGGCTTATTACGCCGCACTGTGATTTTAATAGCCTACGGCTATACATATTGTGTATTTATTTTTAGCTTATCGCCAGATTGACTATATGGCTTTTTAGCCACGCTATTTGCACTCCGGGAGACACTTTGTGACCGATGGTGTGATGGCCCGAGGTACTAGGTATTCAGTGCCAGTATATCCGTTTATCCAGTCTGGCTAGTATATAGGCTACACGAGAAGTAATTCAAGTACTATTAAATTCAAATACTATTAAATTCAAATACCTAAATCCAGTCTCCTGACATACAGCACCACCAAAATTAGCACAAATTGAAATGTTAACAAATAAAAGTAGAATCAACAACTGTAAAGAATATCGATGTCATAAATTCATTTGCTTTATTTTAGTGTATATTTCTTTATATTTGGCACCACTAAGCAAAATTACTTAGCGCGTTGCTTTTGTAACGCGTAGGTATTGGAGACACAGCTGGGGAGCCCAGCAGACCTACTACAGGGTGAGACATCTGATCTGCACAGGAGTCCAGAGTCATCTGTACTGCATTGCATACATGGTAGGACTTAGGATATCTTGTATTTTGTACTTTTGTTGTATCTTTGAAATTCGGCCTTGTATTTTGTAACATTATGAAAGCTTTAAAGTTTGTAATATCTTGTACATATTAAATAACATGGAAATTTTCTGGATATATTTGAATTATTATGGACTGTATTATGGAACTATTTAATGACTATAAAAGTCTATTGACTTTACTGAGAAATAGAGACTGTGAAATATTTGAGATTTTGATATTATCATATTAAACTGTTTTCAACAGGTTTGGAAAGACAGTTTGTCCGAAATATAAATGGCACCTTGCCAAATTTTTATTACCATTTTTAACACACTGATTTTATTAAAGTATGAAAATAGAACCAGTATGCTATGAATAGCACATAAAGACTTCTTAAAATCAAATTGAGTTTAGAAAATGTGATAATCACAGACTAGGTGCTCCAGCACACCGTGTAGCATGCCTTGCTCGGCTACACTGTAGACGGGTGAGGGTGTTACATTTTCCTCCACAGATCGTCTCTCTCCGGCCACAATTGGAGGTGAGGCTAGTTGGGTCTTGAAGCTTGCTGTGCCAGGAGTTGAACAAGCCCTCCCTTGCCGGAAACAACCATCGGACGGCATCGGTACGAGGCTTGGAAGTTGCTACCTCGCGCATACTTCTCTCCCTCTCCCTTCTTTTTTCTCTCTCTCTCTTTCTACCGCTTACTGTCGAGTGATGGTGTTGCCTAGTGGTTGCATTGACATGGGGGAAGGCCGTTGGTGCCTCTTTGGTGCTTGGTCGGAGCCCATGGTCAGTAATCATGAAGGAAAAAAAAAAAGAGAAGAAAAGGGAGTGTAGACCCTTATTTTGAGATGAGTATGTGCATTGAGACTGTGAGAAACCCGATGATGAAAAATTATATGACTGTAAGATATAATTAGAGGCATGGAGCTGAATTATTAATTCCGTGGCATGATCTTGAAAAAAAAAATAATAATATGTTTTTTTGGGGAAGTGAATTTAATTAAATTTAAATAAAATTTTGTTTTATTTAAATTTAATATGGTTAGTTTTTAAATGTACCTAATTAAGTTTAATTGGGCACCATGGGCCTAAGAAAGTCTAGTTAAAAATTTTAAATAGGACCCATTTAATTTATTTTTTGAAAATTAAAATAATAAAATATCATTTTCTATATCCCTCTCCCATACAAACTCTCTCTCTCCCCCTTTGGCCCCACTCTCTTCCTCACTTCCTATTGGTGCCACCCCCTTTCCTTCTCTTCCTATTGGTTGGAACACCTCGCCCATATCACACCCAAATTTCTCAATCCCAGTTGTTTAAGTTATCTGAACCTTATCACACTAAGACTTCAAACCCTACCACACCTCTTCCTCACTCCCTATTGGTGCCTTCCCCTTCCCCTCTCTTCCTATTGGTTGAAACACCTCATCCATATCTCAGTCTCACCCAAATTCTACAATCCTAGTTGTTTAAGTTATCTGAACTTTATCACCCTAGGACTCCAAACACTATCATACCTCTCTCCCAAAACCCTATAAATACCCTACTACAGAAAAAAAAGGAGGTGGAGGAGAAGACAAAAAAAAAATTAAAAAAAAGGAAAAAAAAATTAAAGAGAGGAATAGCCAAAATTCTTTTAGTTCTTCTTTCTTTCTAGTGATATTTCTTAAAGGTTAGTTCTTTTATTTTCTTTTCAAGATCTATGCCATGTAATGTTTAATTCTATGTTCCTTATTTTTAATTTATTTTATATGTTCATATAGATTATGTAATCATGTTTAATTTGCGGGGATACACAACTCTGCACATATTTAGTTTTCTGTCTCTCATATTTTTATTATTTTTTGTTATTTTCTGAATCTGTAAAAAATTTGTAAAAATTATATTCATACTCTACACAAAATTCTATTAATTTTAGGCTCAAGAATCACTAAAAAAACTTTAATATTTTGTAAGTTATGGCTGTTTGAAATTAGGATTCCTGCCAAATCCGATTTGCAGAATACCCGACTTGTGGAGCCCACATCTCCCTTGTTTCTTAATATTTTTGTGTAAATCTGGTGTCTAAAATTAAGTTTGGAATCTTGTGAATAGTTTCCAATTAGTTTCGTATTCATATCTATTATGGTTGGTGAGTTATGAATTTTACAAAAAAAATAGTGCATTTCTGTCATTAGGAAAATTTACGATTTGTGTAGACCATTCGGCTAGGGTTTTGTTTGGTTTATAAATTTTATGATGTTGTATGATGTTTTGGCTATCTTCTGTAATTTTTTCATGATTTTTAGGCTTGTATAATTATTTTTCAAAAATCAAATTTCTTGCTACTGTCAATCTGCTAGAATTTGGAAATTGTATGTTTATGCATGTTCTAGTATTTTCTTGGGTTCCAATTGATATTTGATCTAATTTTCTGTGCTTTTTTAATTCAAGAAGTATTATGAAGTGTTTGGAATATGTTAGAAGATGTGGACCCTTAGGTAGTTGTAACTAATTAGGAATCTTAACCCTTTAGGAGACTAGAGTTAGAATCCAACGTAAATTGTTGTTAATATTTTCTCATTTTTTTATTTCTTTTATTTTCTATAGTTTCTTTATTTTTTATTACAAACAAAATTGGTAAGTAGCCTTAAGGTAAGTACTAAAGAAGGCATTTACGTGGAGCTTACATGGAGCTAAACGGGAGTAAGCCAGGGATATTATTGCCATACTAGAAGAGAAGACCCTTTTTTAAGGGTAGCTTGCGCCAATGGCAACTGCAATTACTAACAAGTAAGTAATCATAAATTCATAGAATAACCATTGATATGAAATTGTAGTAATAATAGGATTTTTATTTGGTAAATTAAAATTAACTTTGTTTTTAATTTAACTGACGTTTGCATGTAATTAATTTAAATAAATACTTTGTAAATTAAAATTAATGTTGTTTGTAAATTAAACTAATAGTGGCATATAAAATGAATTTAATTTAATACTTGGTAATTGTAAAATAAATTTGCATGTTAGAAATCTTTATTAGGTTGTGATTGTTTGGGCCTTATGTGATATTAGAATAAATTACACATGTACATAATTAACTTAGTTCAATTATCCTTAGGGTAATTTGTTGAAAATTAATTAATTAGGTTAAATAGAAACGTAGGATTATTTGAAATTGAATTTATTTGTAAATTAAATTCTCAATAATAAATTAATTTTAGTTATCTGACAAATATCATTTAAATAATTAGCAACCCCATAAATAGGAATTACTTGTGCATGAAAATTATTTGTAAACAACTTTTTATGAATTACTTGCGCGTGTAGGATTAGAATTGCATTTTTAGGATAAAGTTTAATAAAAGAATAATAAACAAGACTTCTAGAAACATTAGTAGAGGACTGACACTCGAATTAACAAGGTTAGACCAGGCGTAAGGGGTGCCTAACACCTTCCCCTTACGTACCCACTATCCCGAATCTAGATATTGGGTTGTGGTAATGACGGTTGTGGAAACTCTGCAAGGAGTAAGTTGCTATCCATAACCCTCGAAAGAAACACTGAATATGTCCCGGTTATTACCCGGGTGGCGACTCTTGTCTATCTATGCCTTCGTGGTATAAATCCTTAGTACCGTGATAGTGTTATGGGAAGACAGTACTTACCAATGGTTTGATTCTATTAGGATTGTATGAAGTGCATGTCTAGGAAATGTTGTCTAAGGAGGTGGTAATTAAGTGAGACCATTGTGACTCCACCATCTTTCCTGGTGCATTTTATATAATTCTAGTAGATGATATTTCGCCTCATGCCCCCCTCCTACAGTTTGGCAACTCCACTGGGGATTAAATAGATAGTTACTCCAACATGTTTCTATTAGGCTAATATTATTCCTCTGTTAAACTTTTTGCATTGTACTACACTATCACACGGATCATCCTTACCCTTTTTAGCCCTTTTATTACTAGCCAAGGAGACCATAGTTCTACTCGAGCTATGATGAATTGGTGAATGCTAGCACCCCATGCCCGTACCTTCGAGTATATAAAAGAGCCACAGCTCCGACCGTTGTGCTTAATGGACAAGCTCTCACATGGGTGACCCTTTTCCTACCCGATGAAGCCCATGAGCCATAGATTTCAGCCCTAGGTACCCCGTAGATTTTTGTTGTGTTGGATTTGTAAGCTTACTGTTCAAACCATAAGTTTTAGTGATAGTTGAGATAAACCTAGGCCTATGCATAAACCCAATGTGTGTATAGGCCTAAGTCCATTTTAAAACCCATGTTATGCAAGAGGATGCTTACTTATGGTTAAACTTTAAAGATACAAATCATTTGTTTGTAAAGGAAAGGTCGTCCTGGACCACCCCCTGTTGGTGCGCCTAGTGTACCGTAGCCTAGGATAGAATTTTTTTTCCTACCCTACACGTGAGAATTGAAGGTATAAGGGGCCGAAGATTCAGTTTTGGAGACATTCTTTTCGATTTTTTTATTCAGTCTTTGGTCCGATCTTGGTTCGTTTCATACAATTTGGTATTGGTTCAGTTTCGGTGCTATTGGTATGGTTCGGTTTTGGTTTTGTAAAAGTAAAAGCAAAAAAAAAAGAAAAAAAAAAGAAAAAAATGGTCCATTCATGCATTGCATTCATGTACATAGCATGCTTAGGTTAACCCTTAAATCCTATTTTTTGAGCAAACATAGCCTCAAAACACACCAAAGAGACTTCCAATCAGGTCACTTGGGTTAGGGAGGGGAAGAGACTAGTAAGGATTTCACCTGCACTACTTAAGATAGAAGAAACTATGGCTGTGCTTGATGAAATATTGAACGCCAAGATGTTTGAGCTAGAAGAGAAAATTGTGGTCAACTTTAGAAAGAGGCCCCGAGGTAGGCCAATTAAGTGGCATTAAAGTTATTGAGGTTCAAATTGTGTCTCACACCCCAAGGAGATTTTTCCAATTCAGCCGACCCTTATCCGAAGTTTTGAAGCGTCTCAAGGCTCAAGACCTCCTACAGCTCTTAGCACCCAGACCACTACCAAATCCACTCCCACCTAGCTATGATATCAACCAATGTTACCGGTTCTACCAATGCCCACAATCATGACACCGACTGATGCTTTCAACTTAAGCATGATATCTAAGACCTAATTGATGCCAAAAGGATAATTGACCCAAAAAATCAATTAAAAAAAACCCACACTAGCCCTATGCCTAACCAAAATTTCTACCTACACCAGGTCTCTACATGATCTCCATCACCCCAAATAACCCTAACAGAATTATTGACTTTATCCAACCCATCCAAAAGCCCAATGAACCTATCCAACCCATCCAAATGCCCAATGAACCTCAGTCTATAATGGTTGTTGACATTTGTGATAATTCTAGCTATGATAAGGGTCCTTTGGATGTCTGGACTGATTCTGATGAGGAGATAGTTGCATTACAACTAGATGGTTCAGTTCCACTAGTGTCTGATTTTCAAGTTGTTGGGATCTATAAAAACTAGATGGATCTAAAAGTGGCTACTATGAAGAAAGGGATGAAGTTTTTTTCTTAACATAGGCCTAGGAGAAAGTATAGATGGTCTAGTGACTTTTCTTGAGATGAAGGGCAGATCATGAGTCATGGTTTGGGCTATGAGCCAACAGAAGAGGATGAAGAGCCAAAGCCTCCTAAGTTCTTGAAAGAGGGGGCAATTACCTTGACATATGATTAGGGGTTACCACATGTGAAAGAATTAGAGTAGAAAATCTGCACCATTGATCTAAAGACTACATGGAAGCTAAGAACCTAAAGTTACACTCCTAAGTTTGAGTTTGTCTTTTGTAATGCTCACAGTAGTGATACTGATGTTTCCATTTCTAATGTACTTGATGAAGATTTTGAGGCAAAAATTACTAATATGACTAGTCCTTTTGCTTACTTATTTGATGTTTATTCTAATAGGCATATGCATGGCATTCATAATCATTTAGAATCAGTTTCTATTAATGCATCAAAATCGATCTCTATTAATTTGGATACACCAAATAATCCTAAAGACATTAAGTTAGCTGAAGATTTAGCCTAAGAAGAAAGAGATAAATTTATAGCCTTGTTAACAAAGTACCAAGAAGCATATACCTCGAGCTTAAAATTAGATGGCCGATTCCCAAGCTAAGCTTGTCCCCATAGGAAAAGAATGATCAAAAGTTGACTTAGCTAGTTATCCTAATGAGGAGTAAAATTTCATGCTATGAAGGATTAGAAGTAGCACATGTGGACCTAGAGAGAGAAGGAAAATGGTATGAAGACATAAGGAGATCTCTGGAAGTGAGAGAATACTCACAATCAACCAATAAAAGAGATAGAGTAACAATTCATAGATTAGCCACTCAACTTACTTTAGCTCGGGGGCAATTCTACAAACTCTTATGTGTGATAGAAAAATACGCTGAGCAAATAATGAAAGAAGTACATGTAGGAATGTGTGGTCCCCATATGAATGGAAAGGTTCTAGTTGGAAAAAAATGTTCGAAACATAAAAGGATTGGCTTGAAAAACTCCCTTATATTCTTTAAGGTTATCGTAATACTGCAAGGACATCCATGGAGGCAATCCCATTCTCTTTAGTGTATGGGACTAAAGTAGTGCTATCCATTAAGCAAGAGGTCAAATCCTTAAGAGTGGTGATAGAAGCTAAGATCCTAGAAAATGAGTGGGCCTAAAAGAGATATGAAGAACTAGCTTTGATTGATGAAAAGAGGACATGGCCTTGTATCATATGCTGGCTTATCAGAGGAAGATAGCTAGAGCCTTTAATAAACAGGTGAAGCCAAAAAAGATCAAAGAGGGAGATATGGTTTTGAAATAAGTTTGGCCCGTCCCTTTTGATTTAAGAGAAAAGTTTAACCCAAGCTAGGATGGTCCATACATAGTCAAAAAGATCTTGCCACTATAAGAATATCAGACCTGGATGAGAATGAATTTCAAGAACCAGTCAATTTAGACAGGCTCAAATGGTACTTTATGTGAGATAGGCCCACTAGGCTGAAAATCTAAAAAAGGCGGTCTAGGCAAAAGTAAGGGTCAAAGAAAAAAAAAAGAAAAGAAAAAAAATGCTAGATTGAAAACCTGCAAAAGGTGATCTAGGCAAAATGAGAGATGAGAGAAAATCTGGATGGAAAACCTAAACAGGTCATTCGGCAGGATATAAAGCTTATTTCTTACTTTGGAAGGTTAAAAATTTGGCAAAACTAAATGTAAGAAGGAGTAATGGTGTACCTGAATAAATAAAGAAGCTTTTATTGCATTAACCAGGAATAGGTTTTATTTAATTATGATTGTGAATGTTTGCGTCTTGAGGGATACATCAAAAGATTAAGTAATTGAACTACATTGTTTTGATTTAACCTATTGTCCTAGGAGCATGATAGAACAGGTGTTTGATATGAATATCCTGGTGATTGTCTAATTTCAAAAAAAAAAAAAAAAGAGAAAAAGAACAAGACAAAGAAAAAGAAAAGAAAAAAAGAGAGATCGCTACGTGGAAAGCCCGAAAGGGCCGCTTAGGCAAAAGTTAGAGCAAGCCCGCTGAAATGAAAACTCGAAAGAGCATTTCAGGCAAAAGTTAGGGTATAAAGAATTGAGTTCATAAAAGAGAAAGGAGTCAAGGTAGAACAAAGTTTTGAAATAGCTGTAGAATAATGAAGCATGGGGGAGAGAAGAAAAAGAAAAATTAGAGGGAAATTGTATTGTGACTTTAAGGAAGTCTTTTTAGTGAACGATTTTTCTCAAAAATTATGAGGCTAAAAGAAATTTTTTGCAAAAGAAGTCCCTCAGAGGACTATGTTTTTTTTAGAATCTCTAGCAAAATCAGCATGCCCATGATAGGAAGTAGCATACAAGAAGCACAAAATCACAAAAAGAGTTTTGAGACCCAGTTATATCAATTTTTTCAAATTATGTAATAGATATTTTTTGGTAAGTCCTTAAACGTTGTTTAGGGTGCACGACATAGTTGTGTAAGGCACAGAACAACATGCATCAACATGTCAGCTGTAGGTGTGTAAGGAATAGAAAAACATGCATCACCACAGTTTCAAGTGTCGAAGTACGAGGGGGTCTGATTCTTCCTCAAGATAGCGAGGGGGATACGTAGGTAGTTTAGGACCGTGGTCCTAAATATGAACCCACAACATTTCATGACATATATTTTTTGGTAAGTCCTTAGACGTTGTTTAGGATATATGACATAGTTATGTAAGGCATAGAAGAATACGCATCAACATATCACCTGTAGGTGTGTAAGGCATAGAAGAACATGCATCACCGCAGTTTCAAGTGTCGATCGAGCAAGATATACTTAATCCTTATAGCCAATATTTCATAGTTATTAGAAATTTGAGTTTCACTTTGACGAAACTTAAGCAATGCTTTCGCATTGATTTCAACTTTGCCAAAGTGTGGGGCAAACTGTGGACCCTTATTTTGTGATGAGTATGTGCATTGAGGCTGTGGGAAGACCGATGATAAAAAATTATATGACTGTAAGATATAATTAGAGGCATGGAGCTGAATTATTAATTCCGTGGCATGATCTTGAAAAAAAAAATAATAATATGTTTTTTTTGGGAAGTGAATTTAATTAAATTTAAATAAAATTTTATTTTGTTTAAATTTAATATGGTTAGTTTTTAAATGTACCTAATTAAGTTTAATTGGGCCCCATGGGCCTAAGATTAAAATAATAAAATATTTTTTTCTCTATCCCTCTCCCATACAAACTCTCTCTGTCTCCCCCCTTTGGCCCCACTCTCTTCCTCACTTCTTATTGGTGCCACCCCCTTTCCTTCTCTTCCTATTGGTTGGAACACCTCACCCATATCCCAGTCTCACCCAAATTCCTCAATCTTAATTGTTTAAGTTATCTGAACTTTATCACCTTAGGACTCCAAACCCTATCACACATCTTTACCAAAACCCTATAAATACCCTACGGGAGAAAAAAAAAAAAAAAAAAAAAAAAAAAAAAGTGGTGGCGGAGAAGACAAAAAAAAATTAAAAAAAAAAGGAAAAAAAATTAAAGAGAGGAATAGCCAAAATTCTTTTAGTTCTTCTTTCTTTCTAGTGATATTTCTTAAAGGTTAGTTCTTTTATTTTCTTTTCAAGATCTATGCCATGTAGTATTTAATTCTATGTTCCTTGTTTTTAATTTATTTTATATATTCATATAGATCATGTAATCATGTTTAATTTGAGGGGATACACAACTCTGCACATGTTCAGTTTTCTGTCTCTCAAATTGTTATTATTTTTTGTTATTTTCTTAATCTGTAAAAACTTTGTAAAAATTATATTCATATTCTACACGAAATTCTATTAATTTTAGGCTTAATAATCACTAAAAAAGCTTTAATATTTTATAAGTTATGGCTGTTTGAAGTTAAGGTTCCTATAAAATCCGATTTGTAGAATACCTGACTTATGGAGCTCATATCTCCCTTGTTTCTTAATATTTTTGTATAAATCTGATGTCTAAAATTAAGTTTGGAATCTTATGAATATTTTCCAATTAGTTTCGTATTCATATCTATTATGGTTGGTGAGTTATGAATTTTACAAAAAAATAGTGCGATTCTATCATTAGGAAAATTTACGATTTGTGTAGACCATTCGGCTAGGGTTTTGTTTGGTTTATAAATTTTATGATGTTGCATGATATTTTGGCTATCTTCTGTAATTTGTTCATGATTTTTAGGCTTGTCTAACTATTTTTCAAAAATCAAATTTCTTGCTACTGTCAATCTGCCAAAATTTAGAAATTGTATGTTTATGCATGTTCTTGTATTTTCTTGGGTCCAATTGATATTTGATCTATTTTTCTATGCTTTTTTAATTCAAGAAGTATTATGAAGTGTTTGGAATGTGTTAGAAGATGTGGACCCTTAGGTAGTTGTAATTAATTAGGAATTTTAATCCTTTATGAGACTAGAGTTAGAATCCAATGTAAATTGTCATTAATATTTTCTTATTTTTTTTTATTTCTTTTATTTTCTCTAGTTTCTTTATTTTTTATTACAAACAAAATTGGTAAGTAGCCCTAAGGTAAGTACCAAAAAGGGTATTTGCGTGGAGCTTACATGGAGCTAAACAGGAGTAAGCCATGGATATCATTGTCATACTAGAAGATAAGACCCTTTTTTAAGGGTAACTTGCCCCTATGGCAACTGCAATTACTAACAAGTAAGTAATCATAAATTTCTAGAATAACTATTGGCATGAAATTGTAGTAATAATAGGATTTTTATTTGGTAAATTAAAATTAACTTTGTTTTTAATTTAACTGACGTTTGCATGTAATTAATTTAAATAAATACTTTGTAAATTAAAATTAATCTTATTTGTAAATTAAACTAATATTGGCATGTAAAATGAATTTAATTTAATACTTGGTAATTGTAAAATAAATTTGCATGTTAGAAATCTTTATTAGGTTGTAATTGTTTGGGCCTTATGTGATATTAGAATAAATTACACATGTACATAATTAACTTAGTTCAATTATCCTTAGGGTAATTTGGTGAAAATTAATTAATTAAGTTAAATAGAAATGTAGGGCTATTTGTAAATTAAATTCTCAATAATAAATTAATTTTAGTCATCTAGTAAATATCATTTAAATAATTAGCAACCCCATAGATAGGAATTACTTGTGCATGAAAATTATTTATAAATAACAACCCTTTTGTGAATTACTTGCTTGTGTAGGATTAGAATTGTATTTTTAGGATAAAGTTTAATAAAGAAATAAAAAACAAAACTTCTAGAAACATTAGTAGAGGACAGGCACTCGAATTAACGAGGTTAGACCAGACGTAAGGGGTGGCTAACACATTCCCCTTACATACCAACTATCCCAAACCTAGACATTGGGCTATGGTAACGACGGTTGTGGAAACTCTGCAAGGAGTAAGTTGCTATCCATGACCGTCGGAAGAAATACTGAACATGTCTCGGTTATTACCCAGGTGACGTACTTAAGTGAGACCATTATGACTCCACCATCTTTACTTAGTATTATCTGGTGCATTTTATATAATTCTAGTGGATGATATTTCGCCTCACGCCCCCTTCCTACAGGTAAGGAAAAGAGAGAACGCGAGTTCGGGGGGGGGGGTGGGTTTCTTTTTTTTTTTCATTTTTCTTTTTTTTTTCTTCCCCTTCAGCAGTAGCTTTTGTGTTTTATTATTATTATTATTATTATTATTATTATTATTATTATTATTATTATCAATTCCAATAAAACCATTAAATAATTTTTTTAATTAAATTTCCTTAAAATCTAGCCAATTAATAATTTAAATTATACTACTAAATATTTAAATATTTCATTTAACTAAGTATAAATAATAAAAAAATCTAGGTATAAATAAAGCATGATAATATTAATACTTTATTACTTAGTATAATGTTAAAATTCAAAACTAATCATTTAAATTTAAAATTTAATTTTAAAATAATTTTATAAAATATGTTTTAAAAAAATAACATTAGAAACATATAAATAATTGTATTGAAAAATTATAATTTAGTCAAATAATATTAAAATAATATCTGAATAATATAATAAATATAAAATTTATATTTTAAAAATTTGGATTATTACATATATAATATTTTAAATTTCAACTGTGGTGGTATTATGAACAATAATATTAATGCTCCACGACATTCCACGGGCATTAATCTAGTACATATAAAAAAGTGACTTTGCAATGAACATTAGATCGCAATTATTTTGAAATAACATTTATGTCCTCTGCCTGGGTGCTTTAAGTCTCTCCTTTTCAATGCTTTTTTTGTCTTTTCATGTGGGCTTCTCCTTTTCATTTTCTATTTTCCACTTTGGCATTTTAGCCCTGCTTTTTTGGCATCGTTGATCGTTGTGCATATTCAAACGACGTCGTGTTCTTTGCCTTTGTCCTACTAAGCTAGCTCTCTTCCCTCTTCGCCTTACATTGTTCTTCCTATTTTATCCCCTTTTTTTTTCCTTGCCACTTTAAATCTTTCGCCCTTTATTTGGATCCTATTGGCAGGAAAATTAAAAAAGGGAATTAAGAAAAAAAGTTTTAATTTATTCTATATTTTATTTAAATAAATTATTAAACTAAAAAAAGGAAATATTTTAGTTAATATTTCTCCGCCTTCTTCTTTTCTCTTTAATTCTATACTCTATTTTTCTCTTCTCTCAATCTCCGTAAATCCAAACAAAGGGTCAGAGATTTGCATGAATTCGGTGAGATTTGGGTGGATGAGGATTATCAATTGGGTGAGAAGCAACTTGCGCAGAAGGGTGGGTTGCAGTTTCCTGTCGAGAGGATCCCCAGATTTCTTAAGGCGGGAAAGTATGCCGAGCATTTTGGTGCTGGAGCTCCTATATATCTCTCTGCTGTCCTCGATACCTTGCTGCTGAGGTGTTGGAGCTTGGGCATCTGGCTGAAAGCGGGTCCGGTGTCAAGCATCAGCTTTAAAAGTGAGCTGCAGATATTGAATATCAATTGGTTTCAAAACCAGTCGCATGGAAATGTTGAGGTAAGCTTAGGGTTTTGATTTGTTTGAAAGGAGCTGAATTTTTGGTAGATTTATGGGATTTTGCTGTGATTGTGTATAAACTTTAGAGAGATGGGTGCTCTTGGATTTTGGTTCTGCTTCGTGATCTTTGGTTCTTCGTTTGTATGATTTTGTTGCTGGAGTTAATCATGCCTTCTTCCTTGCTTAATTTTGCAAGGATCAAATTTCTTAAGATATTGGTATTTGTCTTAGAAATACATAAAAATACATTGCTTTCGGTGATGAAATTTCCACTCGGGAAATTTCAGGCAATTACGTGGTTATGGCTTTCATTGTTGTTGATGACTTACCTGGTTTTGATTACTTTTTCAAATTGCTGTCACATTTTGTTTTTTCAAATCAGTTTCCCTACTTTATTTTGCCATTGTGGGTTGTGCATGTGCTTCCTTTTCTGTTTTCACTGTAGATATATAGTTACACTCGATTGAAGGGTGAGAGACATATATGGATACGATAAGATTTGGTAGATATTTTGCTTGATAGAGGAGGTTTGAATTGTGATGAGAGAGTGAGGGCAAGTGAAAGGGTGAGATGAGAGGAGTGAGATTTCATATCAAACCTAAAGCTTTTCCGTTTGCTTAATGTCAGGATTATTGGCTCTAGGCTTCTCTTTTACTTTCGATTCTTCTTTGGAAACTTCATTTTACAGGAACGCTTGCCACTGGAGGAAGTTTTTGGGCAACTAAGAACTAAGAACTGACTTTCAACTGAAGATGCTGAAGTTCGATTGAAGATTTTTGGCCTGAACAAACTTGAAGAGAAGCTAGTAAGTACTACAATTTTTGAGTATCTTATACTGTGAGCTTTCTGTTAGTTCTTGATAAATTAGAGAAGCATTTTCTATATGGACTAATCTTGATAAAAAGCTAACCATTCAGAAACAATAAAAATGAGCAGTTGGATTTGGGAGGGTGAAATTTATTAGCATATTAATGGGTATATATTATTATTTATGCAGGAGAACAAGTTTTTGAAGTTCCTCAGTTTTACGTGCAATTCCTTATCATGGTAAATTCTTGAAAAGTGAGTTGCTTCCCTTCCTTCTCTTCCTCTAATTTCTCTATTTTATTGTTCATTTTCGATGGTGCTTCTCTTACTCCAGTTTCTATAATTTTTTTTTTCTAATTTTAGCGCTTCTATGCTTAACTTGATCTTATATTCAAATTAACAGGACAGCCATGGAGAACTAACTGCTATAGACTTCTGGTTGTTGTCTCAACCCTAAGATCAGGTCCAGTGTAGGAATTTAATGGTGGAAACTGGAGAGGCTGTGTTTTGCATCTGAGAATAAATTTAGTAATCCCTGGGATTCAACTAGATTGTGGAAGTTAAATTTATTCTTTTGTTGCAGGTTCTGTGTTTTTTCTGTCATTGAATTAGCAGTTTTGCTGGGTTATTTTTGTGGAGCCAATATGAGTTCCACTGGTCCTTCCATGGGTTCTGATTAGTTTATTTCCTCTTGCATCATTTTCCATTACTTAATAAAAGAAGCTTCTTGGTTTGTATGTGTAGCTATGCAAAAGTTAGGCAAATTTATAACTGTAATGCATTCCAAAATAATTTATGTGCATATATATACACATGTGCTCACACTTCTCCTCCCTCATTAAATTCTACTTTAACATCATTTCAAGTGGTAAAAATGCTAGAAGGGCATTTGAATTTGGAAGGACCTATGCAAAGGTAAACGCCAAGCTACTGTTGTATGGCTACATGGTTTAGGTGATAATGGATCAAGGTAACATTACTTTACCATTGCTTTCTTCGTGTCTGATATATTAGTGACTTGTGCTGCTTATCATTCATATCCTGTGCTCCTCTCTTTGAGTTTTATCAACGTTAGGTGAATAAAGCGTAGTGGATAAAGAACTAACACCTAAGTAGAATGCCCCCTCCCCCTTTCCTCTCTCTCTCTCTCCTCTCTCTCTCTCTCTCTCTCAAACTTTTGATCTTTTGGACTTAGTCAATGTTGGCATCAGTTATTTGATTAAGACATTTGGGATGATCTTTTGTTGAATAAGAAATAGGAATTTGTACCTGCATTAAAAGTCCAAACTGCATCTTTTATACTTGCTTTCATGTAATATTCTATTGCACTTTGGAAACTGAATGATCCACGTTGTTTTTGATGTGATATTTAAATGATTCCTATATGTCCATTCTTAATTCTTATTCAGAATAATAACATTTTAGGACTCAAATAAATTCTGATTTCAAGTGCCAAAAATTTCAACCAATCATTGTTATCCTTCCATTTTATTGCTGATTGCAACATTAAGATTTATGGAAACTGATATTGTGCTCATGGTTGGCCCTCAGTCCTCCGTGGTAACCTTTATTGAAATTGAGCTTTGACTGCCTCTATTATCATATTCAGCTATGGACCCAATTCCTTCTTCACTTCAGTTCCCATTCTTTGTTAGGACATCTTAGAATGGCACCAAATATAGCCACTTCTAGCTCTCTCAGCCACCTGCAACCTGCTTTAAATGGACATACTACATTTTTTCAGTCAATTGCCTTTTTTTGTGCTTAACAGTTCTGTTCATCCTTTATCTTTTATGGGTTTCAATACGTTCAATTTTCTGGGCACAAAGCACCAGTGTATATATATATATATATATATATATACATATAAGGGTTTGAGCCAAGGCTGACATATGGTCGTTTCTGGTTTTTACCTGGATTTAATTAGTGTAGATCTAAATGCTCACAATTATACCTTCACTTCGTACTTCATATCTATTGTTTAATTTATCTGTCTGTTAGAATATCGTTTATCACTCATGGCCTTTTGCTGTTGTACACTGATTATTCGTTTATTGCTAAAATTTAATCCAGTTTGTCCAAAGAATGAATTCTAGCACATTCTCTAGATTCTTTCAGTGTTTAAATATAAAATTTCCCACCAATTAGTTCCCCTTTTTATTATGATAAGTAGGTGTTCACTTTGCGGTTTTGTGTTTCTTCTAAGAGCAAGTTTAAGAAAGAGTGTGTTCATCGGGCAAAGTCACCATGAGAGTATTTTGGACTCTGGTGTTGATGATTTTAAGTAATTGAGTTGTTGTAAGCGGGGCTAATAAAAGACCAGAATTTGTAAACATTGGAGCTACTTTGGCATTCAATTTTGCTGCTGTTCAATTCTGCTCCATGGAAATTAATTATACATTAGTTTATGTTTATGTTTTCTTAATCTTATTTATAATGATTATGTAAACTATAGTACATTAGTTTAAAACTCAACTCAACTAAACTCAACTCAACTAAGCCTTTATCCAAAAAATTTGGAGTCGGCTATATGGATTCGCTTTCTCCACTCTAAACGATTTTGGGTTAAATCCTCATAAATGTGTAATGTTTCTAGGTCATGTTGTACTAGTCTCCTCCAAGTCAATTTAGGTCTACCCCTTTTTTCTTTCTATCCTCTAACCTAATGTGCTCTACTTGTCTAACTGGAGCATCCGTATGTCTACACTTCACATGACCAAACCACCTTAATCTCCCTTCTCTCAACTTATCCTCAATTGGCACCACTCTTACCTTTTCTCTAATACTCTCGTTATGGACTTTATCTAGTATAGTATGGTCACTCATCCACCTTAACATTCTCATCTCCGCAACTTTTATCTTAGACGCATACGACTCCTTCAGTGCCCAACACTCACTACCATATAACACAGTCGATCGTATGGCTGTACGGTAAAATTTTCCTTTCAACTTATTTGGAATCTTGCGATCACATAAAACTCCCGTGGCACGTCTCCACTTTAACCATCCGGCTTTAATCCTATTACTAACATCCTCCTCACATCCCCCATCTACTTGAAGGACTGAGTCGAGATATTTAAAGTGATTACTTTGGGACAGTACCACTCCATCCAAACTAACTCCTTCCCTATCACCAGTTTGGCTTTCACTGAACTTGCAATGCATGTATTCTATCTTCGTTCTACTTAACTTAAAACCCTTTGACTCTAGAGTACTTCTCCAAAGCTCTAGCTTTCTATTGAGTCCTTCTCGCGTCTCATCTATCAGAACAATATCATCCGCAAACATCATGCACCAAGGAATACTCTCTTGTATATGTTTCGTCAATTCATCTAAAACTAATATAAAAAGATAAGGGCTTATAGCTGATCCTTGGTGTAATCCAATTGAGATCGGAAAATCTCTTGTATCCCCTCCCACTGTGCGCACAATAGTAATTGCTCTTTCATACATATCTTTTAACACTTGTATGTACCTAATAGATACCCTCTTTTGTTCTAACACACTCCATAAGACATCTCTTGGAATACTATCATAAGCCTTCTCCAAATCAATAAAAATCATGTGTAGATCTTTCTTCACATCTCTATATTTCTTCATCAAGCTTCTAATGAGAAAGATCGCTTCCATAGTTGAACGACCGGGCATGAAGCCAAATTGATTGAGAGAGATAGAAGTATCATGACGTAGTCGATGCTCCACAACTCTCTCCCACAACTTCATAGTATGGCTTATGAGTTTAATTCCCCTATAGTTTGAGTAACTCTGTATGTCTCTCTTATTTTTAAAAATAGGTACTAAAATACTCCTCCATTCATCAGGCATTTTCTTTGAGTTTAGAATCTTATTAAATAATTTAGTTAACCATGCCACTCCTATATCTTTCGAACACTTCCACACTTCATTTGGTATTCCATCGGGTCCACAGGTTTTACCCACTTTCATTTTCTTAAGTGCTTCATTTACTTCTAAAGATCTAATCATTCTAGTATAATTCATATTCTTTTCTATCATTCTATAGTTTATATTCACGCTATTACCATTTTGACTATTATTAAAGAGATCATTAAAATAATTTCTCCATCTTTCTTTAATGTCCTCATTTTTCACTAACAATTTTCCTTCTTTATCCTTATTGCACCTAACTTGATTGAGATCTTGACATTTTCTTTATCTCCTCCTTGCTAATCTATAAATATCTTTCTCCTCTTCTTTAGTTCCAAGTTTCTCATATAACTTTTCAAAGGCCTATGCTCTTGCTTGACTAACTACCTTTTTTGTCTTTCTTTACTATCTTGTACTATTCATATGCCTCATTATTATCACATTTAGGTAATTTCTTATACCATTCCCTTTTTCTCTTTACTGCCTTTTGTACTTCCTCATTTCACCACCATCTCTCTTTTGAGGGTGGTCCATGTCCTTTAAACTCTCCGAGTACTTTTCTAGCTACTTCTCTAATCTTTGATGCCATTTGTATCCACATATCATTGGCCTCCATATCCAGCTTCCATGCTTCGAACTCGAGAAACTCATTTTTGAACTTCACTTGCTTTACTCCTTTGAACTCCCACCACTTTGTTCGAGCTACACTATTTCTTCTGACCTTACTTAAATTGTTCCTAAACTTGACATTCAAGACCACTAACCGATGTTGACTTGTTAAAGCCTCTCCTGGAATAACCTTGCAATCCTTGCGTAGAGCTCTATTTGTCTTCTTGGTTAAGAGGAAGTCGATTTGGCTTCTATGTTGCCCACTTTTGAACGTAACTAAATGTGACTCTCTTTTTATAAAGTAGGTATTTGCTAGTATTAGGTCGTATGCCATAGCAAAATCTAGGAAATTTTTCCCTTCCTCATTTCGACTGCCAAAATCAAAACCTCCATGAACATTCTCATAACTTTACCTATCACTTTCTACATGTTCATTCAAATCTCCACCGATAAAAACATTCTCTTCATTCGGTATGCTTTGCATTAAATCATCCATATCTTCCCAAAATCTTTGTTTACTCTCACTATCTAGTCCTATTTGTGGGGCATAAGTACTAACTACATTTATTGTTTCTCCTTCTAGTACTATTTTTACTAGTATAATTCTATCTCCTACTCTTTTCACAGCTATTACAGCGTCTTTCAATATCCTGTCTATGATTATATCCACTCCGTTCTTGTTTCTCTCCTTTCCGGTAAACCACAGTTTGTACCCTGAATTACCCACTTCTTTGTTTTTCTTTCCTACTCCTTTCCAAGGTATCCATGAGCTCCATTAATTTTCCTATAAGTGATCCAACAGTCCAAGTGCCAACCAACCCTGATCCTCCTCCTATCATGTTCCTTCCTAATTGGTTTTTTTCTATGATATCTTCTATTGTTTTCTATGTCTATTTTGTGTTCTGTTCCACTATCTGTTCTATTATTTGTCCTATGGACTAACTTCTTTATCCATACCCGTCCATGATGTGGGAACCCTTGCTCACTTAACACCACACCCGGGCGCGTTGCTTTTGGTGAACACCCTACACCCTTGCATACTTCTCACTACACCCGGGCTCCGATGTAGCGCGTCGTAAGTAGAGGACGCCCCAACGTTTACATCATTTGAATCCATATCATAAGGTGTGACGAAATTTTGTTGTCACCTACCGCAACCTTCCTCCTTTATTCGGGCTTGGGACCTGCTAAGCGCAAACTACTTAGGCGGAGTTATAGTACATTAGTTTAAAGAGCAAAAATATTTATATTTCATGGCACAGATATATATATATATATATATATATATATATATTCTTTAATGACAGTAGTATAGATTGTTTTTAGCATATTATCAATTAAGAGTTTGTAATTTATGAATTTATGTTGTTAAAGTATTTATAAAAAATAAAAATATCTTTTACATTAAATTTATAATTTAATGTGAATTTATTTGAATTAGACGTAAATATTTAAGTAATAATATTTTTTTTATGCAAATATTGAATAAATTTAATTATATGAAAAAAGTTTAAAAAAAGAAATGAACAGTGTCAGGGATTATATATAGAGTGGTGGAGAGAATTAGGCTCAAAATGCAAAAGTTGACCATACCGATTAATTTTATTTTATTTTCCGATTTTGATAGTTATCTGTTCAGTTTGATTTTTATTTTTTTAACTTTTTAATTATTAAAAAAATTAAAAAACCCAAATCGAATCGATATAATTTTAGTTGGCACATTTATTCATCTGGAATATTACTTTTTGTGGTAATGTGTTTTTGTTAATTCAATTCTTTTATTGAATCAGTTTGATTTAATTTTTGTAATATTAATTATTTATTGTTTTATTTTTTTAATTTAATTTTGATTCAATAACAGAATTGCTCACCCATAATTATATATGTTTGGTAGTGCTTGGAAATCCTAACCACAGTAGGTAAGTTTTAATCTTCTTTCTCTTAATTTTTAGGGTTGTTTTAAAGTTAATGTAAAGATTAATAAAATTTAAAGTTTAAAGTTAGATTTAAGTTGTCAAGAATAGTTTTAGTTGTTTAAATTCTAGAATTGGATATGGACCTAGGAAGAGAACTTTAGGACCAAGTAGGAGAGAGCAGATTTCGGTTTAAACCGAAAAATTGAATCGAATCGAATCAATTCGGTTCAATCAGTTTGGTTTTAAAATTTAATCGGTTCGGTTTGATTTATAACTTTTGATAATTTCGGTTATTTCACAAAAAATAAAAAAAATGAAATCGAACCGAAATTATATATATATATACATCAAGGAAAATAAAAAAAAAAATCAAACCGAATCCTAAGATTTTTGAGTTTTGATTTTTATTTTTTTTTATTTTTATGTTTTTGTTATTGAGATTTAATATTAAAAATATGAAATTTTATAAAATTTGGTTTGATCTGTTTAAAATCGAACCGAACCGATATTTATCGGTTTGATTCGGTTCAGTTTTCTCTTATTAATCGATTTGGTTCGGTTTTTAAAATTTTTTATTTTCGATTTTCAATTTTATCAGTTCGGAACTAAACCGACAGTTTGCACACCCCTAGGAGCAAGTGTTGATATTTGGGTGTTTAACCATAAGTTTTAGATTCTAAACGAATTGTGGGAAATTTCAGGTTCAGTGGCTAAAACATAGAAGTTTGGTTGCTGAAACATGTAAACAGTAACATAAATAGTGTATAGAAAGTTAGGTCGCCAAACATTCAAATTTCAGCTCCCAAACTTGCTTTGCCAATGCAAATGTGTTTTTAATTAAAATTGTTTAAATCTAAAACTAAGTGTCTTATTAAATCAAACCTTTTCTTGTAAACAAGAGTTAGGACATGAAGGGCCAAAAATCAAGAATCTAAGAGTCATCTGGTAATAGATGAAAGTGTAAGAGTTGACACCATAAGGTGAGTAGAATGTACTAAACTCTATTAAAATAAATGCTCCTCTATGCATACACGTGCATTCATGCATCCTAACCTATTTTATCAAATATAAATGCATCCTTTGGTTAATTATGTAAATATTTTATGTTCACAATTACGTTGTATAATTGCTTATGTTGTGCTGGTAGTTCATGGATTACAAATTGATGCCACAAGAAAAAAAGAAATACATGCATGCTAAATGGACTCACAAACTCCTTGAGGGAAATGATCCGGTGTATATTCCAAGATGAAGTCGTGAGATCCACAAGGCTCCTTGAGGGAAATAATCTAGTGTTTATCCGAAGACAGAAGGCCTAGAAAAGATGGGGAACCTGGTAAAGTAATTATGTGTTTCTAACCCTATTTATTTGATATGATATGTTTATGAAATGGCTGAAGAATCACTGATGACATGAATTGCCTTGCTGTGAATTGTTTATGAATTGTAACTGTTGCATATTCATGTACTTGTATATAATTGTTTACATGTATGTTTTATTCCTTAAGTAGACTTTTACTCACCGAGCTCTCAACTGACTCCTTTTTTTTTGTCTCCACCTTTAGAGACGAGTATAGAAGATGCAATAAATGGTTTTGCTAGTTGAGTTCTAGAGGTTATTGCCTCAATTTTACTTTACATTTTGTGGAACTTCTTTTGTAATGACATGTAATTTTGCTATTGTAGTACTATATTTTGCCACCCAGTATTTTGTAATATTAAAATGTAAATATTGTTTTATGTTAATGAAAGTATTTTCATGAATAACATGAGCCTTAAATGAAAAAGTTATGCATGTTAGACTTGCTACAGACCTAGGAAGTCTTATGCTGGCCTAAGTCTCAGTGTAGGTAATAGTCTTAGATTTTGGTTGTTACGCTAATGGTACATGAAAAGAAAATATAACAGCAATTGTTGTTACCATTGATAATTTTTTTGCAGTAATAAATATTATTGCCAAAAACCTTTTTTTTTTTTCAATAATTACAATTTTGTTGTAAGATATCTACAGTAACAATTTTGTAACGACAACATGTAACAATTTACCATAAATTTATAATAAAAAATTGTATACTTTTAGCAGTAAAAATTTTTATTACTAAACCTAATATTTCTTATATTGCTTTGTCAAATGATATTTGCAAAATATGTGCATTAATGTAAAATTTTACATATATTATATAGATATACAGAGGCTTTTCTTGGATAGGGTATGCAAGGGAATTGGAAAGTAAAAGAAAATTTAAAAAAAAAAATTACCCTTATATGGATGTTCAAAAAGGCTGTCTCTCTCCATCTCCTTCTCTCCTTTTTATTTTTTTAATCTTATATCTACGGATAAAAATTTATATTTTTCTCAAAAAATAGTTATCCAAACTCCACTTTTTAATTCTTCAACATTGAAAGAGTACCACCATCTTTTCTTCAAAATTAAATAAGATTTTTTTTTAATAATATTATATAATTGTGTTATGAATGGCTTTCATTTTTTCAAGTATCTTTTGGGTTTGGGTACTAATTTCCTCCTGTCACAAGGATGGTTCTCTTTTGGGTTTGCGTAAGTAGTAATTTTCTTTGGTTACCAAAAGAAAATTAGTACCTAAACCCAAAAGAGAATCATATTATACATTGTGATTAGAAAATTAGTACCCAAACCAAAAAGAGAATCATATTATACATTGTGAACAGAAAATTGGTGCCCAAACTCAAAAGAGAACCCCAAAAGAGAAATCATATTATATTGGATATTTGTGGCAGGAAAATTAGTACCCAAACTTGTAATAGAATCATATTCACTTCCATTGTGTCACGACCAAATCTATTAGTCGGACCGGCACTAGGACCTAGGCCAGCCTAAAGCCCCCGAGGCCCGTAGTAAGCGTAACTAATTCTCAACCCAATTTTAAGGCCCATTTGTGCCCAATTTCAAGAATTTAACCGGAAAGAGTCCGGCCATAAAATGGACCATTTAACGGGGAGTTTTTGACTCGTCCGACTTGTAAACACAATATATAATCATCTGGGGAGCTCAGCTCACCCTCCACATAATCAAATGTCATGAAAATAAATGGGAGCTCGGCTCCCTCATCCAATCCAACATACATGCTTTTAATAAGTTTACAGGTCCAACATGGTAAATATATTACAGACCTAAATCAAATAAATATTTCTAACACATGTGAAATATTCTAGGAGTTAACAGAATTATACAAACATTACAGACATTAATAGACGACCTGCGAGAGAGAGAGGCATGTTAGAACTCAACAAGAAATCTTCTGTATCTTGAAAAAATAAGGTGAACAGGAGTGAGCATTGGACTCAGAGAGTAAAATATCAATTTTAACCATAATCTCTATAGCTATCTAAAGCTAATGCACCCTGTGGAGTGAAATGCAACATCATTAATATTTTCACATGATAACAGCAAAAAGGCAATTTGGAGCACTCACACACCCGATAACGTCAAATAATACATATACGGGAGCTAATCCCCTATCCAGCCCTCTTAATCCAACCTCTGCCAGCGAAGATCTCAAGCTGGACTTTCGCTTAATAAACCAAATACGGGGTCCCAGCGAAGATCTCAAGCCGTTTCTACCCCGAAGGACCGGGTCCCAGCGAGTATCCCTCAAGCCGTGTCTACCCGTCCTGTCCATATCCAGTATCATATCACACGCACGCCAACGCACGCACACTGCTCCAAATTACCACAAACAACATCCATGGCAATTCATCAATTAAGAATGCAATATAAAACGTGCTTAATGTTTAACTACATAGATATATACATATAAGTGATGCATGAGCATGCCTGAACATATAATAATATTGAAATTATAATTAAAATTAATATTTTACTCATAGACTTAACTTGATCCTTTGTGGGTAGGCGGAAGGAGGAAGGTCAGTCTCACTTGACAATTTTATTACAATTATTTAATACATTTTACTCAATACAAACTGAGAAAAAGACCAAAGATGTCCTAAGTCGTGCTGAAAATTCGGCAGAGTCTCCCCTATACCTAGGACCTACCCAACCTGCAAAAGGGCTTAAAACTCACTTTTATATCCACAAACCATACACCCACAACTCAATCACATCACACAGCCCCTCCTGGGCCCATCCAAACAGTCATCAATCACAATATGTAAAATTATAGTTTAATTCTTATAATTGACCCTTTTGCAAAAACTAGCCAAATAAGCTCTAAAAATTCTAAAACTTTGCCCCGCGGTCCTTAGCAATATTACTAAACTAATGCAAAAGGAATTATAATTTTCTAAGCTACCACGAATATTTTATGGATTTTTAATCCCATTCAAGCACTAGATAATTAAGAAAAAGTAAGGTTCGGGTTTACCTATGCCGATTCCAACCTCGGGGACGCGCTCGGGACGTTTGACAACGGTGGGGTAGCCAAAATCTTGAACCAATTCTAAGGCTTTTTCAGTAGCCTGTCTGCTCGACCCCGAAATTACAGATCCGAGCAACTATGAAATTTCCGCAAATTGAAGGTACCTACGCGAAGCCCACATCACGGGGGTTAGTATATAATTTTTATGAAATTTTCTAAGCTCATTTAGTGCTCGAAAAAATACTATGAAGTTTCATGGGACCCACCAAAAAATGGTGTCGAAAAATTTTGAATTTATATTGCCGTGAAGCTCTCGACGAGTGGAGAGCTCTGGTACTCTCGGTTTTCTCGTGGGGTTCATGATTTGCGAGAAATCTGGTCCAAAAGTCAAAATGGACTAAAATTTATTGGACAAAAAATGGGCAAACCGTTGGTGTCTATGGAAAGCTCTCGAGGTGTAGAAGAGTTTCGACATAAGATCCTGTTCGATCGATGGCCGGATCGTTTGGATTTTGGCCGGGAAGGTGAAGCGTCACGCGCGTGCAGGGGAGGACTTCGCGCGCGTTTTTATTCTGCCTGGAGCGTCAGCCGATGGTGGAGAAAGGCTGGGGTGGCGCGCCGGTGAGTGGGGAGGGCTGGGGTGGCGGCGGCGCGGCGAGGGGAGGTGAGAGGAGAGAGAAAACGGGAGAGAGAGGAGAGACGTCGGGCGCGCGCGAGAGAGAAGGAAGAAGAAAAAGAAAAGGCCGGTCCGATTCGATCGGTCCGATCCGGTCCGGTTCGATTTGGCCGGTCCGATTCAGGATACAAAATTTTAAATTTTTATTCTACCTTGGGATCGAAAACGAGGTCCAAAAATTTCGAAAAAATTTTAGAAAACTCAGAAAAATTCGTAGAGTCCAAATATATTTTTAATTTTTCTAGTGGCCTTTAAATTAATTTTAAAAAATCATCAAAGTCTTATATTTTTGGAAAATCGAACCCGATTTCTAAAATTCGAAAAAAAAAATTTTAATAATTTCCTAAAATTTAAATAAAATAAAATATTAATATTTACTCAAAAAATAATAAATTTAAAAATTAGGGGTGTTACACATTGTGACTGCAAAATTAAAACCCAACCCAAAAAAGAACTACCACCAAAATCTTAAAAAAAGTCATCACTTTCATTGTGATTAGGTATGACAATGAGTAAGGTATTCGTGAAAATTATCATATATAAACTTGATTAATATTTTCAATACTTGAACCTATTTTGAACTTGATTAAAATTCATCATAAACTACCTAAATTCACTCCAAATCCAACTAGTATACTTTGAATCATATCCAAATCCATTCAACTTTATATGTTTTAATTAATAATTTATATAAAAGATATTTTTATTAATAATTTATATTTTAAAAACGTGATAATTTTATAAAATATTTTAATTTTATTTATTTAAAATATAATACATAAAAAATTTATAAATATTATTATAAATATTTATTTTATATTTAATTAATTATTGAATCCAATTTAAATCTGACGTGAATATTATTTTTTAAACCTAAATCTATTTAAAACTCGATTATATATTATTCGAATATGTCATAATAAAATTTCGTTGAATTGATTATCCAAAAATACCTGATCAATTGCAATCTCTAGTTGCGTAATAGGAAAATTAGTACCCAAACCCAAAAGAGAACTATCACTATCCAGAGACAAGAGAATTAGTAACCCAACCCAAAAGAGGAACACTGCCATCCAGAGTCAAGAAAAATTAATACCCCAACCATAACAGAAACATCGCTATCAGTCTGACAGAAATTTGGTACCTAAAAGCCACAAAAAATTAGTACCTAAATTCACAAAACCACTCAATGACAGTGGTATATAAACACCCACAGCATAGACAAAGCAGGCATCATCACTCCTGTTCACCAAAATGAGTTAAGTCTCTCTATTGAGCAAGAGTTTGTGTGTTTGCAGGTACTCTCTGGCTTTCACTCTTTGGATTTTGTTACCACATGTTTCGGTTTTGCTATCACATTTCCTATTTTAATTATTAGCTCTATAATTTCGTTATTCATATACAAATCATCTCTCTTTGTAGTTCAATATTATATATCCTGATGGGCAAATTACAAAATAATTGTTAGTAATACTCGTCTCCTGATGGGCTCTCTGGCAATTGTGCAAATTTTTTGGATTGTTATTCCCATCTTTGGTGTGTTACTTCTGAGTTCATGGGTCTAGATGTTTATACGAGCAGCAAGCAATTCATATCAAGACTTATGTCTATTACTAGGTGAAGCATCGCAGCACTTAAACAACCTAGCTGAAGATGCAATCCACATATTGAAAAGGCTAGCTAGAATAGTTAGATATGGTAGGAGTGAGTCACCAAATCAATTGTTTAGTTAAGTATATCATTCAAGTAAACCAAATTTATCTTTACAATTTTAGATATTTCTATAAAATGTTCAATGACTTTAGCGATAAGTGAAATATTTAAATGTGATAATTTAGACCATATTAATGTAATTGAGTTGTAGAATTTTGAAAGGGTATTGATTGAAATTTTGAAATTTATTTATGTAATTCATGGTTAAACATGTTAGAAAATTTGCTTATTGGATAGTTAAATCTCCTTCTCTTTGATGCAAAGAGAGATTTCTATTTAGGTTTTGTTGCAAGCGGAAGAGTTGAAAAGAGAGATTCTTTTTTTAATTTTTTAACAGCATTGTGTCGAATTTTAAAATATTTTATTAATTCCAATGAAAAAAAGAATTCAATTTGAAAAATTATAGATATTCAAAATAAATATAAAAAAAAACCAAAAATTCAGAGAGAATGTAATCGATAAAATTATAAAAATTCAATAAGTAGATGCATGCCATTTTGAGGAGCAAAAGCCACCTCGTTAAATTGGCAAGAAACATCGACACAATTTTTTTTTTCTTTTTTTTATACAATTTGTTTCGGTTGATATTCGAAGTCGAAATCTCATAATTTAAGGACGACCTCTATACTACTACATAATTTATTTTTGTCAAATTTTCTTATAAAAAATTTGCTTGATAATCATAAGTGAATGAAAAACAAATATACTTTTTTGAAGATTATGAAGCATCTTCATTTTTCTAGTGATCAGAGAGTTGTAGAGTTCTTTGTCATTACAATACTCATGTCCCTCATCACAGCAAAATACCCATATCGATGCGTTTGAGGAATACAAGGTCATAATGCTAATTAATGTTTGTGGTTGCCCTGTTTTTCTATGGAATAGCATTGGCTATTGAATCCATATTCAAAGCTTGTAAATCAAATTACCAAACAACCTTCTTCCTTGCCACCATTTTACTTGTGTTGATCTTAGTCCCAAGCTTCAGACTGTTTCTTCCTGGCATAGGACCTGCATGTTTAAATGGAACTTATATCAACATCTTTACCATTTGCTACTCCAAGCATTTGATGAGTTGATCTTCTAGGCTTAGGCCCAGTATTGTTGTCAAAGCTAGTGCCCTGGCACTTGGTAGCATGCGGGGCAAAGTTCAAAATCTTAATTTAAATTAGTTTCTTTTTTATCCGTTCATTTTTTTTTAACTCGTGTGTTCTTATTATTTTCAAATAAATTTTTTAAAAATAATAATTTTAATTTAAAAAATAATTACTATTTATTCAAATATGTTATTTTTCATATGCAACACAACAAGTGATTCTATACAGTTTATAAATAATAAATATACAAATATAGTTTCATTTTGAAATTATGAAAAAAAAAATTAATTAGTAAAAAATTAAAAACTTTAGTCATTATAAAATAAAATTTTAATTATTATAATTTTGCAAATAAATCTGTAAAAAATAAGAAAGAGAATGCCATAAACATTTTATTGGGAATACTATAAACATTTTTTTAAAAATGCTATAAATATTTTCTTTTGAATGCTATAATATTTTTTAATAATTGCTTTATGTTGTCTTATGCGGGAAATTATAATTTAAAAAATAAATTTCTTTTTATTTGTATTTGTGGACCAATTTTAAGAGTAAAAAATATTAAAAAATTGCTAACACTAATCTTCAAAATTGAATCACTCAAAAAACACAAATATTTTGAATCAAAATAAGAATTAATAACGTTGCATGAAAATTGTCAATCTTATATAATTTGACACTCAAAATTATATGACAATTATAAAATTAATATCTATTTTATAAATTCATATGGTAAAACTAAATATAATAATAAAATACAAAAATTCATGTTATTTTCACTATTAAAGAAGAAAAAAATAAATTTATTAATATAAATATTTTATGTTTATAAATTTATTATGGTAATTATTTTAATTTTTTAAAATCAAATAAAGCTTTTATTTGATTTTATAATAATTAATGTTATGTTTTTACAAAATTTTTTATAATAATATCATAATTAATGTTATGTTTTTACAAAAATTTTTATAATAATTATTTTTTGTTTATTATATAGATATATAGAGGCTTTTCTTGGATAGGATATACAACTACAAGGGAATAGGATCAATGTCAGGCCGAATTCCCTAATTTGGTTCAAAATGAAAAAATTGACTGAATTGATTAATTTTAGATTTTTTAATCAATTTTAATAGTATTATGTTCATTTTTATTTTAATTTTTAAATTTTTTAATTATTTCCATTTGATTTTAAAAAATAAAAATATAAATAAAAGAACCGAACCGATATATAATACAAACCACTTTCAACTTAGCTGCACATATTGCATTAAAGAGCAACGATTCCATTATTTCTGTCTCATTAGCAAATAATAATAATAATAATAATAAATTTTAATCTGATAATATTTAAATTATTTTATGAAAACTCAAATTTAAATTTTAACAAAACTATTTAAAAAAAAAAACTCACTAAGTCTCCATTGACTGCGTTTTTCCAGGGCAATGGGTTTCTACACGAAATCTCCTTGAAGTTGAATTCCAATCCTCATGTGTTCATTTGGTTCCTCCAATTACTTCATTAATTAAGATTATACTTGATGACGCTTTTCCTTACTTTTACCACTTTATCAATCATCTTATATAATTTGATACTCAAAATTACATGGAAATTATAAATTTACTCTTTATTTTATAATTTTATATCATAAAAATGTATATAATAATAAATTACAAAAATTCATGTCATTTTTGCTATTAAAAAGAAAAAGTAATTTATTAATATAAAATTTTTTCTATGTCTCTAAACATTTATTATAATAATTATTTTAAAATTAAATAAAGCTTTATTTGATTTTATAATAATTGATGTTATGTTTGTACAAAATTTTTTATGATAATTATTTTTACTTATTGATGGCATATCATCCACTTTGTCATATTATACATGCAATTACGTGCATTAATGTTAATCCTTAAATTTTACATATATTTTCTTGCATAGGGCATACAACTGCAAGCGAATAGGAAAGTAAAAGGTAATAAAAATAAAATAAAATTACCCTCCAATCTCCTTTCTCCTTTTCTTTTTATTGTTTTTTTTTTTAATCTTATATCTACAAATAAAAATTTGTATTTATCACAATCCGATTTCTGGACCGGACTGGACGGTACTAAGACATCAGCATAAGATCTCCGAAGCCTATATTAAGTTTAACTATTTCTAATCCATTTATAAAACTCATTAAGGTAGCCTAATTTCAAGAAAATAAATGGACAGAGTCCGGCCATAAATTTGACTATTCAACAGGAAGCATTAACTCACCCAACCTGTATCAATAATGTGGGGAGCTCAACTCACTCTCACAACACTCAAATCACATATATCAACATTTGGAAGCTTAATTCCTTCCATCATCAGTAATAAACATCTCATACATCCATACAATCTCACATAATTAATCTTACAACTTCAAAACTAAGCTATAACAACCTAAATAAAAATACAACTATTGATTTATGCAAAGTTTTAGATTTAAATAAAAGACAATAAAAGCAAATTAAAATATTTTCTGTTTAAACCTGTGGAAAAAAAAAAAAACAGGTTAATCACAAATAAAGCCACCTATCACCTGAGAAAAAATAATTGAACATTAGTGAGTATTCAACTCAGAGAGTAAGATATTGATTATAAATATAATTTCTATAATTTTCTAAGTGTCCTAACTATTTATTTTCCTTAAATTTTAGTAGTCAAAATTCAGAATTCCAAATGCAGACAACCTATGTTCAATAATTAATTTCTTCAAATCAAACCATTAAAAAATTACTAAATTTTAATCATAACTTTTACACATATAGACCTCAAACATATCAAAAATCTGCGATGAAAGATGCACCAAACTCACCTGGACAGAAGACAAAGTTGTTGCCCTTGCTTAACCCATGTTGTTGCTCCTATTCATCATATTTCTCCCTTTCTCTCCCTAATTTCTTGGTTTTCAAACCACTCTTCCTCTTTTCCCCTTACCGTTGTCCATCCTTGCCGGTGAAATCTCAAAAATCAAGCCACCATCTCCCACCTTCGCTTCTTCTTCTTCTTCTTCTTCTTCTTATCTCTTTCTCTCTTTTTCCTTTCCTTTTCTCTTTCTCTCGATTCTTCTACTCTCCATTTTTTTAATAATTCTAGAGAAGGGACTGCCGGCTATCCCTCTTTTTAAATAAATTTCATTTTAGTCCTTGAATTCTCCAAAAATCATATTTTCTATCTCAAAACTTCTAAAACTTTACTTTTAGGTCCAAAATTAAATTAAACTTTTCTTCCCAAAACTTTATAAATTATATTTCCATTCAAATAATAAACATATTTAATATTTCTTTAAAAATTGGGGTGTTACAGTATTTTTCTCTAAAAAAAATAGTTTTCCTTAAACTCCATTTTTTTATTCTTCAACATTGGAAGAATATTATCATCTTTTCTTCAAAATTAAATAAGAATTTTTTTTAATAAGATTATATAATTGTGTTTTGAATGGCTTTATTTTTTTAAAGAAATAAAATATTTAAATCTATAATTTTTATTTTGGAGAGATTTAAAAGATTAGATACCAGTTATATATATGTGTGTGAAAATTAAGGATTCAAAACTTTTAATCAAAATTTGACACTTGGTTTCACCATTAATTGACACTTGGCATAATTAATAAATAATAATTTTAAATTTTACTTTAATTCATTTTTTAATTATAATTATAATTATAATTAATACTATTAGATAATGTTTAACTGAATAATTTTATCTTAAAATATATAATTATTGAAATTTGAAATATAAGATAAAAAGAAAGATATTATTAGATAATGTTTAAATAATAATTTTATTTAAAAGTATATTTAAAAGTTTTGATGGTTAGAACAATATTTTATTTTTTAATAAATTTTAATCTGTCATTTGACATAAAGCTAACATAAATATAACTCTTTTAAATTTAAATCATTTGAGATTTATAAGAGTAATTTATAATGATTTTCTTTTAGATTTTAGTTTATTAGGTGAGAATAAAATTTTATAAATTAATTTTGTACATATCAAATTATTGTTTAAAATCAATTTAAGAGAATAATATAAAATGTTTATAATGAATTCAGATTTATTGATTGATTGTAATTTTCTAATTAAATTATTAATTTATTTATGATAAATTAATTTTTATTATCATAAAATTGAGTGGTTTATTATTATAATTTGCTAAAAAAATAAGAAATCAAGAAAGCTAAAGATTAAAAAATTATTTACCAAAAATCGAAAAGTGTATTCACCATTTCAATATTTGGCATAATTAAAAAATAAAAATTTTGTATGATGTTCACTTCAAATATTATAATTCTAAATGTGTCACCAAAAAGAGCATCAATCGCTGTCAATCTGCTAAAACTATCTACTAAAACTAAGTCTTCTTGCTCGTTGCTTGACATCATTCAGTCCAATGGGGCATCCCTCTCCCACTCTACAAAAAAGCATGAGTGTTTTGCAGCAGGTACTCTCTGGTTTTCCATTCTTTAGATTTTGTTGTTCATGATTTAAAATGCGAATCATTTCTCTTTGTAGTTCAGTAGTATATCCTTCGCTATCACAGAGTTCACAGCATCTTTTATCGTTAGTTGAGCAGCTTCACCATCTCCTTGGAAGCCAAATGTGTGTAATAATCTCTTTCCTCTTTCTTTATTTAACTTCTCTTGCAATTTCACTTCTGTTTTAACAACTTAACAAATCCTTTTATCTTTTCGGTTTAATTTGTCTTTCAATGGGTTATTCATTTCTCAGGTTACAATCCTTTATTGCAAGTATGAGTTTTTCATTGATTAACATAAAAATATAATTTTTTTTAGGTTATTGATTAAATTAATCCTAACTTTTGCTTAAAATGACAATTATGTGACTAATCATTTTAATTTTATCAATTATATACACAATCTGTAAATTATATAATAATATGAATTTTTTGTCATGGAAATTTAATGGGTAATTTGAATAACTAGAAATGATTAAATCCATTAAAAAAATATATGAGATATATATATATATATATATATATATCGTAACTTAAAATATACTCAACTCCTTCCACCCACTTAGTTTGAAAACTCTACATATTTTATTTAAAAATGCTTTGAATAAATTACTATTTAGTCTTTATATTCTAATAAAATTAACTATTTAATATCTGTATTTTGAAAACATATTATTTAGTTCCTATATTTTGCTTCCTTTAAACTGTGTAGTCTCTCTATTAATTTTTTCATTAGTTAATAATGGTCAAATTACTATTTAATCCTTCTATTTTAGTGAAACAAACTAATTAGTCCTTATATTTTGAAAAAACAAATTAGTTATTCCATGCAATTTGATTTCTTTAACTATTTAGTCTCATAATTTATTTTATACCTAAATTACCCTAATCCTCTCTTTTTTTTCTCTCTCTTCATGTTTCTTCTCCTCTACACCCACACTCTTCTTCCTCTCATTCTTTCTTTGTTTCATTTGTTGATAGAAATTATACAAGCTGTCTACACAAAAGAGTGAATCATTTTCTTTAAATTTCTAAGTAATTAAGGAAAATTATTTCCTGATAGAGAAAACACAAAAATGATATCCAAGGAATTCATAATTTTTTAAAAAATTTAAATTTAAATTTAATTTTTACATAGCAAAATTTCTATTTTTATTGAAAAATATATATTTTTTAAAATATTATATTTTTCAAAATATATAGATCAACTAATTAATTTTACTAATATAAAAGGACTAAATAATAATATTTTTCAAGAGATCAACTAATTAGTTTTCTTAAAATAGAAGGACTAAATGATAGTTTAAATATTATGAATAATAGAAAATTTAATGAAAGAACTAAATAGTTTAACGAAATAAATACAGAAACTTAATAGTATGTTTTTCAAAATATGGAGATCAAGCAGTTAATTTTATTAAATACAAAGACTAAATAGTAATTTTTCCAAAAACTTTTCATGTAACCATTCACACCTAGTAAATAAGTCTGGTTTGAATTACGAATCATTTTGAGTCCACCTTATTCAAGTAAGTAGGTTCAAATCAAATCATTTTGAGTTATAAGTTGATTCAAATTATTATAAAATTGCTATACATAAAGGATTTATAATCAATTTGAGAATTACGAGTCATTTTAAATTAAAAAATTATTTTTTAAAAAATTAATTTTATTAATTTAATTTTAAATTAAAATTCTAATTAATCGGATGAATCTAAATAAATTATCATCATGTTGAGTCATATAAGTTATTAAATTAACTCTAAATTTAGAGATTATTCAAGCTCATGTTATTTGAAATTTTATGTATGGGCAACGAGGTGAGGTAAGGTTCGGTGAGACCAGGTTTTGCCATTCCCATCCTGCACTATTAGGTGTCAAGCTAGGATTTAAAAGAAAAAAAAAGAAAAAAAAGAAAAAAAAAAAGGAGGAAGAAAGATTGGGACATGTTTTACATTTTACTTTTTTGTTTTATGCTGTTTGGAAAAGCTAAAAAGTTTCTTATTTCAATTGGGTACTGTATCTTAGACTCTTTTTTAATGTATTTATATAGATGTATAGTTTTAAATTCACAGAATCGATTAATTTTAATTTTTTATTCAATTTTAATAATGTTCTGTTCGATTTTATATTATTTTAATTCAGTTTTATTAAAATATTTTGTTTAGATTAAATAATTCAAATCTATTTTTATAATATTAAATCAATTCAGTCTCCATTGACTGGATTTCCTACACGAAATCTCCTGGAAGCTGCACTCAAATCCCCAACTGGCTTTGGAAAAAAATCCCCAACCGCCCACTTAGTTGTACTTTTATCACTTCTTCCTTACTTTAACCATTTTATTAAGAATCTTATAAATTTGACACTCAAAATTACAAGAAAATTATAAAATTAATCTTTATTTTAGTTTATATCACAAATAATTACATTTATTCATTATTTAAAAAATAATAAAAATTTTGCCTTCATTTTTATTTATTAATGCCATATATATAATCTACCTTGTTAGAAAAATTATGTGCATTAATGTTCATCTTAAATACATATAGATATTTAGAGGCTAATTCAAAAGTAAAAATAGATAGTAAATCGTTTAATTTCTAAAATATTTAGAGATCAAATTTTTATAATATTAAATTATTTTTTTAAGTAATATTAAATCAATTCAGTCTCCATTGACTATGGATTTCCTAGACGAAATCTCCTGGAAGTAGTATTGTTATACTTTTATCACTTTTTCTTTACTTTTGCCACTTTATCAATAATCTTATATAACTTGACACCCAAAATTACAAGAAAATTATAAAATTAATCTCTATTATATAAATTTATATCATAAAAATGTATATAATAATAAAATACAAAAAATTCTATGTCATTTTCACTATTAAAAAGAAAAAATAAATTTACTAATATAATTTATTTTTATGTCTCTGTAAATTTATTATAATAAATTATTTCATTTTTTTAATGAAATAAAGCTTTTATTTGATTGCATAATAATTGATGTTTATAATAATTAACTTTTTTTTAAATAATAACTAAAATTTTGCTTTCATTTTTATTTATTAATGCCATATCATACACTTTATCATATGATATTTGACAAATTATGTGCATTAATATTAATCTTTAAATTTTACATATATTATATAGATTTACAGAGGCTTTTTTTGGATAGGGTATACAATTACAAGGATTAGGAAAGTTAAAGAAAATTTAAAAAAAAAAATTAAAATTACCCTTCCATCTCCCATTTCCCTTTTTTTTTTTTTTTAATGTCATACCTAAAAATAAAAATTTTATGTTTTTATCTAAAAAAATAGTTCTCCTTAAACTCATTTTTTTATTGTTCAACATTTCTTCAAAATTAAATAAGATTATATAATTGTGCTATGAATGGCTTTCATTTTTATTGAAGAAATAAAATATTTAAATCTATAATTTTTATTTTGGAGAGATTTAAAGATTGGATATATTTGTAGTTAGACGAATTTGATTTAATTTAAAGCCTCTTACCTTTAAATTCAATCACTATTCTAATACAAAAACCACCCAATATTATATATCCTCACCAAGTCTGTGCAGGCACTCCAAATCAATGAATTTCCAATTATCTTTGGGAAAAAAAAAAAAAAAAAACTTTTGTGCAAGAGAAGAGACTTCTAGAGGATTCCTCCAGTCACGTCTCCTACTATTGAGCAAGAGTTTGTGTTTTGCAGGTACTCAGTTTCCCACATCACATTTCCTATTTTAATTATTTTCTCTATGGTTCTGTTATTCAAATGCAAATCTTCTCTGTTCGTAGTTCAGTAGCATATCCACTACCACCACCACAACAGCTTACATAGTTAGTTCATCAGCTTCAGCATCTCCTTGGCAACCCAAATGTGTGTAATGATCTCTTTCCTCTTTCTTTCTTTAATTTCTCTCGCAATTTCACTTCCTTGTTTTCCCATTTTCCCTCTCCCCCAATTTTCTTCCCTCTCCCACACAGGGGTGACTTAAACAACTTTTATCTTTTCGGTTGCCTTTCAATGGGCTATTAATTCAATTCACAGGTTTTTTTTTTTTCAATTAATTCAATTCTCATGTTACAATTCCTTGTTGTAAGCAAAGCATGTAAGGACAGTGTCCTCTGTTTTTCTTTCTATAGAATTTTTTTAAAATTTTTTTTGGGCTCAAAATCAATATATATATAAAACATTGTGCGAACAATCTTATTTATATATTAAAATATGCGATACATATAAACCGTAACTCAAAATAAACTCAATTCCTTCCATCAACTAGTTTGAAAACTTTACATATTTTATTTAAAATGCTTTTTATGTAACCACTCATATTAGACCTGATAAATATGTTTGGCCGGATTGTTTTGAGTTATGAATCATTTTAAATCATTTCAAGTTATAAGTTAATTTAAATTACTATAAAATTACTATACATAAAGGATTTATAATCAATTTAAGAGTATTATTTTGTAAAAAAATTAATTTTATTCATTTAATTTTTTAATTAAAATTCAATTTAATTGGACTAATCTAAATAAATCATCATTATGTTGAGTCATATAAGCTATTAAATGAACTCTCAATTTAGAGATTATCCAAACTCATGTTATTTCAAATTTTATATATGGGCAACGAGGTGACGTGAGCTTAGGCTTTGCCAATCCCATTCTACCCAATTAGTTAACAAGACAGGATGAAAAAAAAAAGGACTTGTTATATATATATATATATATATATATAGTAAATAAAATAAATAAATGGTGTGTTTTTAAAGAAAAATATTATTTTTTTATATTTATATAATTTAAAAGTATAATATATAAATATTTTTATATCAACACAAAAATTGAGGTGAAAATGAGGCTAGAGGCTTAAGGCCTGTTTAGCATTACTGTTGAAACCGCTGTTAAGAAAATTACTTTTTTAAATATACTAGTTAAAAAGTATTAAAAAATAATTTAAAATTAAATTTGATAAATTTTAATTATAAGAATACTAAAATAATAAAATGACTTTTTTTAAACTGTTTTTTTAACAGCATCTAAAATGGTACTTTTATTCAGAAAAGTAGTTTCATCCCTCCAAACACAATGTCAAACAGGTATTTAATCCCATCACGCTACAAATTCCCCATTAGAAATAAAAGTTAATTTTAATCAGATTCAAGTGTAACTGAAATTTGTCATTTTACCATACTTATTTAATAAAATATTTTTAAATAGGTAACATAACTTTTTTCTTAATAGATAGATTAGAGGAGTAGGGATTCAAACTTAACTCTACAAGATAAGTAATATGTCTTAATAAAGCTAAGCTAAGTAGTAACATAACGCATTTATGGGGTGAACAATATTTGGTTTACATTGAATGAACTGATTGAACCAAATTAATTTAAAAATTAGGTTCAGTTTAAATTTTTATAATTTTTTATTTATTTGGTATGGTTTGATTTTTGAATAAAAAAATCGACCAAGCCACAATATATAAAATTACATATGTTAATAGCATACAAGGCTTTATGGGGTAATTTTTATAATCTATCCCTAAACTTTATTATGTATTTCACTTTTATCCCTTAACTTCAATTTGTTACTAAAAAATCCCTTAAGTTTGATTTTGTCTCATAGAAATCCCTCTAACCTACTATAGCAAATTTCCAAGTTAAAAAACAATGCAATTATCTTTTTATCCCCTTTTCTCTCAGACTCAAAAAAACATTGGCTATTTCAACTACCATTTGAACCTATTAAAAAAATATCAATGCTACCACAATGATCTATTTTCAGAAGAAAAAAAAAAAAAAGATTTAGCCTTTACCAGAAAGTGCTGAAACTGTATTTGTAGATATCACACTGTAGTTTAAAGAAAAATTTTAATATGAAAACCTATTATTGCAAGTTAGAGGATTTTTTGTGAAATAAAATTAAAAGTTAGAGATCTTTTAGTAACAAATTAAAATTAAGGGATAAAAGTGAAACACAAGATAAAGTTCAAAGACCGACTATAAAAATTTCCTAGGCTTTACATGGCTTAGTGGTCAGGAGCTTCTAATGCGAGCCACACTTTCTACCGATTATGGATATCTTCCCTCCCACCTCCTTCCTGTTCTCTCGTCTCCAGCAAGCACTTTAATCCCTTTCGATTTCTTCCCCATCTCTAGATTTCTTTAATTCTTTCCTCTATTTTTTTTTTTTATGTAGCTCTCAATATCCTTTCCATCGATAACCGCTCTCTTCTCTTCTGCTTTTCCTCTCTCTTCTCATTGGCTGAAGCTCGACTCTGTGATTTTGGGAGTTTATATGGCCCTAGTTTCAGCAACAATTCTCCTTTTGCATAAGGAAGTCACAGGTGGTAGAGAGGTTAACAATTCTCCTTTGCTATTTTTGGGAGTTCCTCTCTCTTATTAGCCCAAACAAAAAAATATTTTATGTTTAAATCTGTGTTACTTAAAGGGTTTATTAATTTGTTAGGTTTGTAATCGATGATATTGTATTTTTGGCATTTAGCAAAATACATTATTATTTTCTTTTTTGTTTATACCATTGCTGTAAATCTATGCCTTGTGATGCTCGAACCTTGATGCCGAATGTGTCATATTTACTCTTTGAACTAACTATTTTTAATAACCTCCTCTTCTCTCTTCTTTTTTACATAAATATAAAACAGGACACAACATGAAATGTTATCTATCCTTCAAATATTGTTTTCCCTCGAAGAACAGCTATCTTGGCAAATGAAGATGTTGGTGGTTACTCTAATCAACTATGCAATAGCAATGGCAATTGAACATGAACTCCAAACCCATCCAAACTCAAATCACAAAATATGTGCTAGAAATATTCGTCTCTTATTGGGTTATATGGCAATTGTGCAATTTGCTTTGATTCATTTTCTCATCTATGGTATGTTACTTCTGAGTTTATGGCTCTACTTGGTTATAAGAGTAGCACGCAACCCATGTGAAGACTTATATCTATTAGTAGGCATAGATTTGGAACACTTAAAAGAGCTAGTTGAAGATGCAATCCAATGGCTATTTGGTAGGCAGGAGTAAGCCACCAAATCAATTGTTTAGTTAAGTATATCATTCTAGTAAACTTTATTTTAGCAATAATTTTAAAGGTTTAAATGTGATAGTTTAGACCATATTAACGTATATGAGTTGTAAAAATAATTCATAGTTGTAGAATTTTGAAAGGGTGTTCATTGAAATTTTGAAATTTATGTATTTCATGATTGAGCATGTTAGAATATTCGTTCATTGCATTGTTAAATCTCTCTCTCTCTCATTTGTAATTTTTGAAGCAAAGAGAGGTTTTAATTTATGTGTTGTTTGTAGAGGAAGAGATAAGGAGAGGGAGAGAATTTTTATTAAAATTTTTTCTAACAGCATGGAGTCCAATTTTGAAATATTTTATTACAGTATCTGAGTTGTAGAAATAATACAAGTACTCATCTCTCTGATCACAAACTACCCATCTCACTCCTAAGATGTGTTTGAGTTTAGCATTGGCTATTGAATCCATACTCAAAGCTTGTAAATCAAATTGTGTTGATCTTAGTCCCAATCTTCAGATGGTTTCTTTTAGGCTTAGGACCTGCATATTTAAATGGGTAGCTTAGGACTCATATCAAGATATTTACCATTTGCTACTCCAAGCATTTGATGAGTTGAAGAGGCTTTCAGGAAGTGCATTTCAAGCACTAAGGAGGAGGTTGACTGGAGGTGGGGAAAACAGCATAATGCAAGACCAAAATCATCAATCTTCTTCGTCTGTTAAATATTGCTTTGACTTAATTATTGCTCATTCATTAATATTATTCAAATGACCTTGTTCACATTGCTTCCTGCTAACTCGGACCAAATTGGTGATTAATTTCTTTATATCTTTTCTTGCCCTGCACTGTCCGTGAATTCAACAAAGTTGAGCTTCTTGTTGTAACTAAGAAGCTCTCTCGATATCAATTCAGATAGCTTGGGTCTTGGATTGTAGCTGGGTAATTAGCAAAGCTTTTTGTAAAGAGTTTATTTGCTCTTGAATCTTAACTTTGGATCTCTGGTTCTGCAGCTTGAGTGGGAGCTACTGCCATTGTTTATTTTTGGGTTTACTTTGTTTTTTTTTTTTTTTTTCCTCTTCTTTTTTTTTTTATTTAGTTCAATGGAATCACAATTAGTGACAGACATATGACATGTACAACTCTCTCTTATAATAACTCTCAAATAGATTTTGTTTCAATTCTACAGCAACAGAAAATTATAGAATACAAAAACTAATATTGAGTCTGCTGGTAGCAACAATTAACAAGTAATTGTTAGAACAAATTATTTTTGAAACTCTTATTCCGCATTACCTGTTTATAGATTTTGAGATGTCTTTATAACTTTTTAGATTTTTTAATCTCAATAATTTTATTGTATAAAAGGATTTATAAATTTCGAATATTGATGCCTACTTGATATCTAATCAGCTCAATTAATTTAAAATTAAGATTTAATTATTGTTTATTTGTATTTATAGTTTTACAGTTGGTCTGGAATTTGTTACATGGATTCTTCATAGTCTCTTAACCCTTGGAATGCTTCATAGGGCTCTTTCCATTGATTGGGTCTAACCTACAAAAAATAAGGGTCACCATTTAAATATTTATTTTTGATATGCAACATAAGTGATTCTGATCAGTTATAAATAAATATATACAGTTATCATTTTGACATTTTGGAAAAAAGAAAAAAGCTGAATTTGTATAAAATTAAAAGTTCTAGTCATTATAAAAATATAATTTTAATTATTATTAGAAGCTAAATTTCATTATCAGAAAGCAAAAGAGATGAAAGCATCCTTCCTGGAACCTTAATAGCTAAAGAAACTCAGAAGAAATGGATATGTCATTAGTTGCTTTCCGTAGTTCCTTAATTTCCTTTTTTTCCTTTCACATTGTCAAATGAGTCTAGTCAAAATTCCCATAGTTGCTAACTCATGAGAATATTAAAAATTTGTAGAAATGTGACAAAGAAGAACCTCTTTCCTTATTACAAATGTAGAATTGTTTAATCTTAATTTGCAAAAAAACCAAAAAAATCCATGTCTCCTATTCCTCTGTCACAGCACTCATCTGATTCAAAATCAATCCATGTCTCCTAGATCACTCATCTGATTGTTCAAAGCAATGGTTTTTATTATGTATATTATTGAGAGAGAATTTTATTTTTTAAGCAAAATATACAATTTTCTTTTTAAATTTTAATATCTTTTTATATTCATCATCTACAATATGTATTATAAATTTCAAAAAAAAAAAAATACTGAATTATAATTATTTTAAATCTTAATATCTTTGCAATGAATTTAATATTTTTGAAGAAAAAAAAAAAACCAATGGGATTATGAGAAATATTAAAAAATTGTTAAATGGTGTGATGGCCGAATTTTATGATCAGAGGGCAAAAGAAATGAAATGACTTTGCTTAAGGGTTTTGTTTAATTTAATAAGAATTAAATACTATAAAATTTTCTTCGAAATTAAATAAGAATTTATTTAATAATATTATATAATTGTATCATGAATCAAAATCGAACCAATATTCTAAGGACTTGTTTGATTGGTTGGAGTAAATGAGTCAGAGAACTTTAAGTATTCAAGAAGTGTAAAAAATTGACTTTCTTAAAAGTAAAATTCTTAAAAGTAAAAATTGACTATCTTAGATAACTTACTTCTTGAAAAATAGAGTTATCAGAAAATAGTTTATTTAAATCAAATAAGGCGTAATACAAAAAGATTTACTGGTAGTTAATTCCTTTTGAATAGGGTTAGAGTCAGCAAATTGAGTTAATGAAGTCAAAAAAAAATTATTTGCTTGATTTAGAGGAAAGAAAATATTGTATATAATGATAAATTATTTCCGGAGAAAAAAAATATAATAATATACGATAAATATATAACAACAATCAAGTAAAAAAAATTTCATAAAATAATAAATTTTTGCTATAATCTAAATTTATGATTGTTTCTAACAAGTTTTGTTTTTAACATTTTTCAATATATGTAATCAAATAATTATTTAATAATTAATCTTTCGCTTGAGGTCAAAATTTAGTCTTTATAATTCTCATTGCAAAATGTACTCTTTAACACTTGTAGTTGTATAGATAATATTGATGCTAATTTCACAAGCCAACAAACTAATGGATACACTAAATTTTTTATATATTATATGTCAACTATTAAAACAATAGGTATAATTATTATTAATTTAAATTAATTTAAATACTAATTATTATATAATAAGTATAATAATTATCAAAATAATAAGTCTAAATTTAATAAATATAATAATTTAAATATTTTAATGGAATAAAATTATTTTAATTATTATATAAGTAATTTAATATATATAATTTTCTTTAAAAAAAATTGAGTGGAGTCAAAATATGCACAGTAAATCTGCCCTTGCTTCTGGGTCTATAGTTATGTATTGAAAATTAGTACTCAGGACGATTTGGTGGTCCTTTGCATGTCTAAGCTTAACCTGACAGATATCAATTTCGTTTGGTTGTTTAGCCACAATTTCCACATTCGGTTTGAGGGAGACATCAGTAGAATTACTTCCACCTTTCGATTAGTCCTACCCACTTTAATTTGTTTCTTCCCCTTCTTGCCTCCCCTGTTCAATTTGGGTGAGAAATCTAGCAAATCAAAGAGAAGCTTACTCTTGCCCTGCTGCTCGAGGATTCTAGAGACTCAAGTTTTGAAAGGAAGAAGACCCTGGTTTGCATCAGCCGAAATGGATGTTGGTAAGAGAGGCTCACTTGAAATTTCTTGTCTAGATATTCTTCATGATTTGGGCTGTTATAAGGGATGAGAGCTAAGTTTTGATTGTCTTGTAGAAGCCCATTATATTGTGAAAGCCCGTTTCCCATGGGCTCCTCATTAGTAGCCCAACCATTACTCTGCAGCTTGCAATCTTCCAAATTAAGGGGAAGTGGAAGAGAGACGGCCTCACAATTGTTACGGTTCTCCAGAGGCTCGAGCAAGATATCTGGAGGGACATCATCATACTGGTTACAAATAGTATGAAGGCCATGTAGTAGCTCTCCACTCTTGGAAGCCTCAAAACTGTCTCCCGTTAATAGGGAATCAGATGACTCGGCTCACTCACTTGGTGACTAGGAATATCAAACTCGGTTCTTCTTGAGTATTGCTATTGATGAAATCTGTTTCAGGGAATGAACTCTCACCACTGGTGACATAGGCAGAACTTTAGAGATGATTAGAGCTTCACCGCAATTGTCTTCAATAGCCGATAATATGAAATTAGAGTTTCCCACATCAATTGCTATGATTTTGTGAATGAAATTCAGAGGTGTGGTTGATTGAATAGTATGAACTCCCGCTGTTTGAAAACAAGATTGGATAGAAAGTATCATGGTCTGATGATGCACCTTCCCCACTGCACTTCTACTCAACCAATCATTATTGATCACCGATGAGGGTTCAAAACTACTAGCAGAATCATAGGTCCCCTTAGGCAAACCAGGACATATATCCAGGTTTTCTCTAAGAGCATTAGAAGTTAAGGGTTCTGCGTTGACAGCTGTTCCAACAACCCCTCGCAAATGAACCTTAGCACCATCCCTGACAACATTTTTTTCCCTTCTTTTCCTTCTCTATCATTGTGGTTTTTGGCCTGTAGAAGAATTTTGATTCTGTTTTCTCCCTCTCCCCGGACACTTGGGAGTTTCTTTGATACAGTGAAGGAAATGCTCTCAATTTGTAGAGGCCCATCCATATGTTGCTAAAGATACATTAGAACAGCTTGGTTCAAGTTGCTGTTGCTCAATCAAATAGAACCAAAATTTCTATTTCTACAGCTTTCTCGGAATGAATATGTCTTGTATAAACCTCAAAAAATCCTTAATTCTAGTGCTACGAAAAGTTTTTCTCTTTTAAATGACTCTCAATATAAATTGTTTCAATTAACATAAAATCACATAATACAAATACTAATATTGAGCTAGCTAGCAACAAAAACTAACAAGTAAAATGATTGTTATAACAAATTAGTTTTAAAAAACTTTTTTGACGTCTACTTATAAATTTTGAAATCTTTTTATTATTTTTTAAATAATCTGATCTCAATAATTTATAATATAAAATGATTTATAAATTTTAGATATTAATATAGATTTAATATTTAACAGAGTTGAATAAAAAAATATTTTATATAACTAATTCTAATTAATTTAAAATTAAGATTTGATTATAATTTATTTGTATTTATAGTTTTAAGGTTGCAATTGAATTTGTCACATAGTATTAGACTCCAACTCATTTTCTTTGCCACGTAACTCTTCATCCAATCTCTAAGTCTTGGGGCTTTTTACAGGGCTTGCATTTCTAACTCTGATCAAAGTTACTTGAGCTCTTTCAATAGACTGGGTCTAGCCTTACCAAAACCTTGCTGGGCTTTGGCTCACAACAGATGGGCTAGTTAAAAAATATTTGAAAAATTATTGTTTAATTTTTCTATTTTAACAAAATTGTCTTTTTTTTTTTAAAGAAAAATACGTTAGGTAGTGATTATATTTTCCGTTAGTCAAATTTTGGTCTCATATACTCTTTAAACAGTTTTTTCATTAAAAAAAAAAAAAAGAAATTACTATATGGAAACAAAATAGTTTAAAACATTTTGGGGCTAATTGCATTAATCACTCCATAATTTAAGTGATTGTTTCATTTTATTCATTCAATTTCAAAATATTAAAATAAAATTTATCAACTTTAATTTTGTTTCACAAAAGTCTCATTACCTTGTAGTAGTAGATTTTCAAGTAAAAATAAAATTACTATTTTACCGCTTTTTCCTAAAGGTTTCTCTCTCATATTCTATGAACTAAATAGTTTAAAATAAATATTTTGGGGTTAACTGCATCAATCATCCCATAATTTAAGTGATTGTTTCATTTTATTCATTTAATTTTAAAATATTAAAGTAAAATCTAGTAACTTTAATTTTATTTCAGAAAAAGTCTAAATGTATTGCATTAGTAGATTTTCAAGTAAAAATAAAATCACTATTTTACTACTATTTCCTAGAAAGATTCTTTCTCATATTCTTAATTCCTTCCGGTAAAATTAATTGATAATTATTTATTAATAAAATTATTTTATTTTTCATTAAAGTGTTATTTATTAAATTTATTAATAAAATTATCTAATGATTTATATTTTTCTATTTGTTATTTTTTTACTATTAATTTAACTTTTATTAAACTTTAATTGAGTTCGTTAGTAAATAAATTTATTTGCCCCTTAAATTTTAAAACACTATTTTTTAAGATTTTATTTCAATTAAATAATTTAATTCAAGCGTAAATTAATTTATTGCCTTTTTAATTTTAAAATATAATTAGAATTAAACAATTAAATTTAAATACCGAAATGACTAGGTTTATAATTACAATTTTAATTTGTTTTAAACAAAATAAATTAATTTTTAACAATTAATGGCATTTATGTAATTAAATCATAATAGAAAATCCATAAATAATGTTTAACTAAATATCTTCCATTAATGTTTAAAACCTAATTTATTTTATTTTTAAAACAAATTAAAATTGCAATTCATAGTCCTAATTAAATTGACACTTGAATTTAATTTTTTAATTAAAATTATCTTTTAAAAAATTATTTTTTAAAATTGAATGGTCTAAGTAAATTAATTGGTACATGAATCAAATTATTTGGTTGGAATAAAATTTTAGAAAATAATGTTTTTAAAATTAAAGGTGCAAATACAATTATCTACTGATGAATTCAATTAAAGTTTAATTTAATAAAATTTAAATTAATAATAAAATTAATAACAAATAGAAAATATAAATTAATAAAAAATTTATTAATAAATGTTAAAATATTAAAATTATTAAAAATAAAAAATATTAATGAATATGTATCAATTAATTTGACCATAAAAAATAAGAATGTGAGAGAAAGGGAGGGAAAAAAAAGGAATTAAAGGAGTAAAATATTGACTTTTTTCTAAAAAGAAGAGTAAAATAGTGATTTTTTACATGGGAGCCTAGTATTGCAAGTAAGATGGACTTTTTTTTTTTTTTTTTTTTTTTTTTAAATATTGCATGCAAGATAGACTTTTTTTTTTAACAAAATTAAAGTTAAATGATTTTATTTTAAAAAATTAAAATTCAGTAGTTGAAATGAAATAATTATTTAAATTGAGAGACGATTGGTGCAATTATCTCACTTTTTGAGGTATTATATTGAATTGTATATTAATCACCAAAACTCTTCTAAGATTTTTTCCATTATTTTTCAAAAACATACTCTTAGAATAATGATTTGCTAAAATTTTAGGATTGTAAGTTCTATTTGTTTTTGAAAACTAATAAGAGCTACTTGAATCATACCTATCTTCACTATCAACAATTTTTTCTCAATAGTTCAAGAAAAAAATAATAAATTCGCCTAAAATGCAAACTCATCTAAGTTTTATATTTTTCAAAATATTAGTCACTCAAAGTATGATCCTACCAATTAAAATAATTAATATATGTCTATCATATAACAACTTCTATTTGTATCATATAGTATTTTTTATTTAAATTAAATATCTTTTGAGAAAAATTTATTAAAAAAAACCTCTAAAAAGAAAAAAAAAATGTGAAGTAACATAAAATTAGATGAAGCATTTGTACTACCAAACTATAACTATTTTGATAATTTTAAATTATATTGATTACATATATAATAACATATTTTTTGAAATATTTAAATATGGTTTTTAATCAAATTTAAATCTTAAAAATTTATTATTATAATCAATATAATAAAATTTTAATCTTATATTATAATACATTATCAGGTCTTTATTATGATCTACTATTTATTTATAATAAAGTTTATATTATGTTTTCCTATCAGGACATACATCCAGGTTATCTCCAAGAGCATTAGAAGTTAAGGGTTATGCAGTGACAGCTGTTCTAACAACCCCTCGCAAATGAACCTTAGCACCATCACATACATCCAGGTTATCTCCAAGAGCATTAGAAGTTAAGGGCTCTGCGTTGACAGCTGTTCCAACAACCCCTCGCAAATGAACCTTAGCACCATCCCTGACAACATTTTTTTCCCTTCTTTTCCTTCTCTATCATTGCGGTTTTAGGCCTGTAGAAGAATTTTGATTCAGTTTTCTTGATCTACCCGGACACTTGGAGTTTCTTTGATACAGTGAAGGAAATGCTCTCAATTTGTAGAGGCCCATCCTTGTGTTGTTAAGATACTTTAGAACAGCTTGCTTCAAGTTGCTGGCGCTCAATCAAATAGAAACAAATTTATATTTCTTCAGCTTTCTCGGAATGAATATGTCTTGTATCGGCCAAGAATTTGATAAAAACCTCAAAAAATCCTTAATTCCAGTGCTACATAAAGTTTTCTCTCTTTTAAATGACTCTCAATAGAAATTATTTCAATTAACATAAAATTACAGAATACAAAGATTGATATTGAGCTGGCTAGCAGTAAAAACTCACAAACAATATGATTGCAATATGATTGTTATAATAAATTAGTTTTAAAACTCTTTTTGGACGTCTCCTTATAAATTTTGAAATCTTTTTATTATCAATAATTTTATAATATAAAAAAAATTATAAATTTTAGATATTAATACAGATTTAATATTTAACATGGTTGAATAAAAAATATTTATATAATTAATTTTAATTAATTTAAAATTAAGATTTATAGTTTTGAGGCTGCTGTTGAATTTGTGATATAGTATTAGACTCCAACTCATTTTTTTTGTCCTGTAACTCTTCGTCCAATCTCTAAGTCTTGGAGCTTTTTCTAACCCTAATCAAAGTTACTTGAGCTCTTTCAATGGATTGGGTCTAGCCTACCAAAAAACGAAAAAAAAAAGGTTGCCATCAAAAATTGTCCTGAAAATCTAGGAAATGGGGCTGGAGTTATAGCCTTATAAAATCTTTGCTGGGCTTTGGCTCATAACAGATTGGCTGCTTTAAAAATATTAGGAAAATTATTGTTTAATTTTTCTATTTTAATAAAACAGTCTTTTTCTTAAAAGAAAAATACATTAGGAAGTGATTATATTTTCTGTTAGTCAAATTTTTATCTCATCTACTTTTTAAACACTTTTTTCAGTTTAAATTAAATTTTTTATTAGTTGATATATTTAAAGAAAAAGAGAAATTACTATATAAAAACTAAATAGTTTAAAATATTTTGAGATTAATTGCATCAATCATCTCAGTTTCATTTTATTTATTTAATTTCAAAATATTAAAATAAAATTCATCAACTTTAATTTTATTTTAAAAAAAGTCTCATTACCGTGTGATAGTAGATTTTCAGATAAAAATAAAATTATTATTTCACCCCTATTTTCTAAAAAGATTCTCTCTCATATTCTGGGAACAAAATAGTTTAAAATATTTTAGAGTTAATTGCATCAATCATTTCATAATTTAAATGGTTGTTTCATTTTATTTATTCAATTTCAAAATATTAAAATAAAATCCATCAAATTAATTTTGTTTCAGAAAAAGTCTCATTGTACTGTATTAGTAGATTTTCAAGTAAAAACAAAATTACTATTTTACCCCTATTTCCTAAAAAGATTCTCTCTTATTTTCTTAATTCCTCCCGGTCAAATTAATTGATACTTATTTATCAATAAAATTATTTTATTTTTCATAAAATTTTTATTTATAAAATTTATTAATAAAATTATCCAATGATTTATATTTTTCTATTTTTTATTTTTTCACTATTAGTTTAAATTTTATTAAACTTTAATTGAGTTCATTAATAAATAAATTTATTTGCCCCTTAAATTTTAAAACACTATTTTTTAAGATTTTAATTCAATTAAATAATTTAATTCAAGCGTAAATTAATTTATTGCCTTTTTAATTTTAAAAATAAAATTTTAAAATATAATTAGAATTAAACAATTAAATTTAAATACCAATATGACTAGGTTTATAATTACAATTTTAATTTGTTTTAAACAAAATAAATTAATTTTTAAAAATTAATGGCATTTATGTAATTAAATCATAACAGAAAATCCATAAATAATGTTTAACTAAATATCTTAACCTAATTTATTTTATTTTTAAAACAAATTAAAATTGCAATTCATAGTCCTAATTAAATTCACACTTGAATTTAATTGTTTAATTAAAATTATCTTTTAAAAAATTATTTTTTGAAATTGAATGGACTAAGTAAATTAATTGGTACATGGATCAAATTATTTGATTGGAATACAATTTTAGAAAATAGTGTTTTTAAAATTAAAGGTGCAAATAGAATTATTTAGTATTTTTAAAATTAAAGGTGCAAATATAATTATTTACTGATGAATTCAATTAAAGTTTAATTTAACAAAATTTAAATTAATTATAAAATTAATAATAAATAGAAAATATAAATTAATAAAAATTTTATTAATAAATTTTAAAATATTAATGAATATGTATCAATTAATTTGACCATAAAAAATAAGAATGTGAGAGAAAGGGAGAAAAAAAAAAGGAATTAAAGGAGTAAAATATTGACTTTCTTTTTTTTTTTGAAAAAGAAAGTAAAATAGTGATTTTTTACATGGAAACTTACTATTCTAAGTAAGATAGATTTTTTTAAAACAGAATTAAAGTTGAATGATTTTATTTTAACAGATTAAAATGAAGTAGCTGAAATGAAATAACCATTTAAATTAAAAGAGATTAATGTAATTATCCCACTTTTTGAGATCTTATAATGAATTGTATACTAGCAACCAAAACTCTTCTAAGATTTTTCCATTATTTTTCAAAAACATATTCTTAGATTAATGATTTGCTAAAATTTTAGGATTGTAAGTTCCTATTTGTTTCTGAAAACTAATAAGAGCTATTTGAATCATACCTATCTTCACTATCAACAATTTTTTCTCAATAGTTTAAGGAAAAAAAAAAAATAAATTCACCTAAAATGTAAACTCCTCAAAATTTTATATTTTTCAAAAAAGTAGTCACTCAAAGTATGATCCTGCCAATTAAAATAATTAGTATATGTCTATCATATAGCAACTTCTATTTGTATCATACAGTATTTTTTTAAAATTAAATATCTTCTGAGAAAAATTTATAAAAAAAAAAACCTCTAAAAAGAAAAAAAACAATGAAGTAACATAAAATTAGATGAAGCACTTGTACTGCCAAACTATAAGTATTTTGATAATTTTAAATATTGATTACATATACACTAAAATGTTTTTTGAAATATCTAAATATGGTTTTTAATCAAATTTAAATCTTAAAAATTTATTATTATAATCAATATAATAAAATTTTAATTTTATATTATAATATATTATCAGGTCTTTATTATGATCTACTATTTATTTGAAATAAAAATTTAAATGAAAAATTGTTGGCTAAATGGTTATTAAAAAATTAAGATAAAAAAACAAGGTGGAAAGATGCCGTTAAAAGAGTGGAGGGGAGAGGACGCTATTTTCCGATAAAAGGGTAGCCCTTCCCTCGTAAAAGATGTTAAAAAAAAGATTAAATTATTATTTAGTCTTATATTTTAATAAAATTAATTATTTAATTTTTATATTTTAAAAATTATATTATTTAATTTTTATATTTTATTTTCGTTAAACCGTTTAGTTCATTCGTTAATTTTTTCATTAATTAATAAAGGTTAAATTACTATTTAGTTTCTCTATTTTAGTGAAACTAATTAGTTAATCTCTATATTTTGAAAAAAACATTAGCTGGTCTCTGTAATTTGACTCCGTTAACTATATTTAGTCTCATAATTATTTTTTTTACATAAACTAACGTAATTTATCTCTTTATTTCTCTATTATTATCCCTTATTTATATTTTTCTATATCTTTTTTTGTGTACAGTCACACTCTTCTCCTCCTATTCTCTCTTTGTTTTCATCTTTTAATAAAAATTGTATAAGTTATCAATATTATAATTACTAGATTCATCAATTCTCTCTGCGTTATGCAATTTAGGTCGTGCGTACCTAATCACTTGGGTATGTAATCTAGATAACCAAATCAAGCGAACTAATTTCAATCACTCAACACAAAATCAATGGGAAGAAGAAGAATTAATTTATTAATATAAAAATTTTTAATTTTTTAAATCAAGTGGGAGCAAGGCAAGTCTTGATTGAGGGAGTCAACAAATTGGAATAAAGCAAAGGTGGGACCCTTCACTTTTATCTTCCAATTGGATATTCATTTCTCTCTTGCAAGCATGTAAGGACAATTATCCCATGTTTTTCTTTCTATATATATAAATTTTTTAAAGCTGTTATTAATCTGAACATTTGTTTAAAATGACAATTATGTCAATAATTTTAATTTTATCAATTATATACATATTCTTTTAAATTATTATCAATTATAACTAAAATTGAAAAAAAAAACATATGCTAAACTCAAAAATTAATACTATAACGCAACCAAGAAATTTTGATTTGACATAACTCCACTGGACACAGCCATCTGTAGTTCATGTAAAATTTATAAAGATTTATAAAATTAAGAGTTCCATTGAACATCAATCTTACAATTTATATAATCTAATTTTTATTTTTACCAACTTTAATAAAAATTTATTGAAAATTATTAAAAATATTTTATATATTATATATAATTTTAAAATTTTTTGTAAAGTATTTTTAATAATTTTTTCATAAAACAATAAGCATGTAAGGATAATTATTGTCACACCTTACCCCTCTCTAAGGCATAATATGATCCCGCAGTATACCTAATGAATTACCGAACTTCACCTACCGATAATCCATTAAATACGCTACAAGGGATTTTAAAACAATTTTTTTACTTTTTGAAAGTAGCGAGCATTTCTAGCAGGTATTAAAAACATTTAATTGAAGTTTAAAAGCTATGTAAAGTTTTTGACAAATTCTATTTTTCTGCAAATTTTGTAAAAATTTCGGCAGAATGCAAGCTGTATTTGATAAAACAAAAAATTTTAATCTGTAAAAAGCACTTCCAAAATGAATTTTAATCACAATCCCCAACCTCCAATATATCAACACAACTCAAATTTTCACAATTTACAATATTTCAAAATAATTAAATCAACTCATCACATTTGCATTTAAAATATTTACTTTACATCCACAAGTTTAATTTACAACATAAAATTCAAAAATAATACTATTATAATTTACTATACAACTGCTCAAGACCAATTACAAAACATACATACAGTCATATACATTAAAATAAATATGTACAAAAGGGTAAAATTCAATACCCGACAAAATTCCAAAATATAGAACTGAGGTCCTTAGCAGCTTGCTCGGCTGCTTTACCAATCTCTCTACCTGCGACAACAACGAAAAGCTATCGCTGAATATAATTACTCAATAGTGCACAACATAACAAAAATACTAATTTATGCATATATTAAATCACAATTATTCTAAATACAATACTGTAATTATTAAACAGATACAAAACACAATTTGCAATTTTAGTCAAAGAATTTTTCACTTCAGAAGTCACAAAATAATTTTTATAAAAACACACAGTCATATCATGCCATCAATATATTTTTCATCTCAATAGCCAAAGGCTTATGAGGAATACCAAGGCTAGCTAGCTTAAATCTATAGGTACCCATTCAAATTTCTTCTTCTACTAGCACACACCTTAACACTTCAGCTAGAGAGGGAATATAAAACTAATTCCTCCCACTAGTCAAGCTAGTGAGGCATTCAGACATTTGGTCATGACACTATGGTTTCAAACTATTTTAACAATTGTTTAAACATTCAAATGCCAACTAATCACATATAACACATTTTTCCTTTCAATCAAATTTTTCAGAACAAATAAAATCACAATTTAATTTTCATACTTTATTCAACATAATTTGCAAAATAAAATTCAAAGAAAATTTATATGTTGTGCGCAAACCTCGTACGAGTCGCCTCTTGGCCTTGACTTGATGTTTCCTTTCCTTTCTCAGTAGCCTTTTCAACTGAACACATAATTTACAGTGTTTCAGTATTATAATTTATAATAAATCTAATAAATAATTCATGTCTACTAAATTTTAGCCATAATAAGCTTAAATTAATATTATTTGAAATTTAAATTTTGATGTCACTATTTATTGCACTATTCATGTTAAAATATTGACTTTTTCATGCTTAATAAGTATGTGAATTTCAATTACACCCACATACCACATTTTGAGTGTCAAATTTGTTAGTCTTGGTTGCCATTTCAATTTCTACGTCTCCTAAGAGAAAATTTAATTTTCCAGTTTTGGTGCCATGTTTTGCACTGTTCCATTGGTCTAGTTACTATGGGAATTTGTCTAAGTGTTCTTCATAAAAGTTGTTCCTTATTGTCTTATCTTTAATTTCCTTTTTAAATCACTCCATTTGGAGTTTTGTAGCCCAGGATATGGTCATTTTTCTAAAGCTGGCCGGATTTGTGTTACCCAGAATTTCTGGGCACCTAATTGGTTCTAGCAGTTTTGGACCACTAAATTTGGGTGACAATTTCACTTAGTTATGGGCAGAATTTGGGTTGATGTTCTTCATAAAAGTTGTAGTTCTATGTCATACCTTTCCAATGCCACAAAAATTAGGTCATTTGGACATGTCTAGACCAAGTTATGGTTTGGTCATTTTGGTACAGTGGCAGTGCACAATATCTGGATTTGACCTGATTGTTCACTATGTTAATATCATTTTCTGGGCATGGTTTCTAAATGAAAAATATGTCATTATGTGTCTATTTTCATTCCCAATTGGCCTCACACCAATTGGGTTGGTAAAATTTCAGTTTTGGTTCCTCAAAGGGACCTAGGTCAAACTGCTAGATTGGAACCCTTCACTAATCCAAATTGCACTTCAGTTCACTCATTCAAACACATCCCAAATGACTCCAAATGACCATTTCAAACCTCAATTAGGTTCCATTACATCAATTACCAATTTTCTCTAAATTTTTCCCAAACCCTAAGTGCCAAGAACCCTAATTTACACAATTCATTCAATTAATGAAATTAAAGTACATAATCAACATCTATACACTTAATTTAACCTCATTAACCCTTCAATTGTATCAATTCCACTCAAAACCTAATCTCTAAGAGTTGGCTGAAATCCACTATAAATCCCACACACTTGATTTGTTTCAATTATTTGTCAATTCCTAAGTTTATTTCACAACCTAACATGTCTTTAACTAAGAAAGAAAGGATTAGAACACTAACCTCTTTTGTGGTCTTTTCTCTCTTCAATTTCTCCTTCTTTCTTCTTCTCCTTGTTCTTCAATAAATTAGAAGTTTTTGAGGGTTTAGGGTTAGAATTTATGGGACAAAACCAAGTTATTCAAGCTTAAAAAGCTTGTTAATGGTGGAAAGCTATGGAAATGGAAATGGTGAGAGGTTTGGCCGGCTCTTGGGGAAGACAAATCTATTTTTTTTTCTTCAATTTAGTTATTTTTATGTCAATTTGTATTTAGTATTGACTTAGTCAAAATTTCCATTAATTAAAAATTGAATTATGATGTCATGGTGAGGTAACCTTGATGATATAATAAGTCCTTTTCCTTTTTTTTTTCTTTCTCTAATTTTTTATTCTTCTTTAATTTAATTCTCTATTCTGAAATTTTCATTTCTTTGATTTTATTGGATAGTTAGGTCAGGAGTTATATCTAGGAGTGAATTGACTAATTTGCCACTCGCTAGTCTAACTCGGTTTGCAAATAATTTAATATTTCTTTTGGATTCCTGACCTAATTATTTGACCTACTTATTAAATCTTTTCTGCGATTTTCTCTTTTCCACTCGGTTCGCAATAGTCCTTAGGACTGCGGCGTCATAATTTCTGGTTCAAAATTTGTCACACCTTACCCCTCTGTAAGGCATAACATGTTCCCGTAGAATATCTAATGAACTACCGAACTTCACCTACCGATAATTCATTAAGTACACTACAAGGGATTTTAAAACCATTTTCCTACATTATGGAAGTGGTGAGCATTTTGGTAGGAATTAAAAACATTTATTTAAAGTTTAAAAACTAGTAAAAATTTTTGTCCCATTTTATTTTTTTCGCAAATTTTATAAAAATTTCGGCAGAGTGCCATTTATATTTTGAGAAAACAGTTCTTCAAAAACCTGTAAAAACACTTTCAATAAATTTTTCCACAACTCTCAACCTCCAAATAATCTCAGTTCAACATATCTCAATCAATTTCACAATTCAATCAGAGTTTATCATCTCAAAATATTTCATTCACATTATATTTAAAGTTTAATTTACATATACAGATCTTAGTTTACAAAAAGAAAATCCAAAATAATATCATTACAATTTATTATACAACTGCTCAACTTTACATTAATACATATGACATTACAATATTTACATCAAAATAACTACAAGGGTATAAAATAATACCCGTACAAAAAGATCAGTATAGTCCTCAATATCAATAGCAGCTCACTCTGCTGCTTTCTCCATGCTCTTATCTGCGACAGCAAAATAAGCTATCGCTGAGTATAAAAATACTCGTGGTGCACAATAAAAATTCAAAATGCAATACATAAAACATTCATTGATAAATCACAATTTAAATATTTCACAATTTATCAAAACTCATTATAGCACAATTTTGGTCAAACAATTTAATAAACATAGTATTGCCAATTCATACACAACTTAAGCCATGACACAAAATTTCCGATCAATGCCGCTTTGTACACCACGACAAAGCAATCTACAATCTCACTGATCGAAATCAATGAGGGAGGCGGCTAGCTAGCTAATGAGTACTCATCCGATCTACAACCTCAACTGGTAAACCAGAGAGGGAGGAAAATAATCGATCTCAACCCCATAATTGGGGGAGGAATAATAAGGCACTGTTATGCTAAGTGTGAATCAAAAATCCATTTCAAACATTTTATTCAAATATTGCATACAAAAATCAAATCAATTTCCAAAGTTACAATTTCCTCACAAAATGGCAACACAAAAGTTCTTAAACTCATAATGCGTAATAAATCAATATTTCAAGGATAAAATGCTTAAATAGGGTTTATTATGCACAAACCTGACGTGAGTCCTCTCTAGGCCTTGAGTCAGTCTTTTAAACTTTCCAAGTCTTTTTCAGCTGAAACACAAAATTTATAGTGTCTTAGTATCTTTACTTCATAACAGTTCCAATAACTAATTCCAATATGTTTAAACTTACATTCTTGCAAATTCATGTTGAGGTTACTATTTATGGTATTATTCAAGTCAATTTATTGACTTTCTAAGGCTTAATAGGTATGGGAACTCTAACTTCACCCACACACCACATTTTGGTTACCAAACTTGTTGGTTTTGGTCATTTTCTCAAAACTTAAGTCTTTTAAGCAAAATTGCAAATTTTCAGTTTTGGTATCTTAGGTTGCACTATTCCATTGGTCATTTTTCTGTTAGAATTTGGCAAAACTTTCTTCATAGAAAATGTTCCCTATTATCTTAAATTTATTCTTCTTTTTGAATCACTCCATTTGGAGTTTTGTAGCTCAAGTTATAGCCATTTGAATCATGGCTGCCGGATTGGACTTAACCCAGATTTCTGGGCACCAAACTGGTTCTGGCAGTTTTAGGTCACCAACTTTGGGTGGCCAAATGACTTGGTTAAGGGCATAATTTGGGTTTATGTTCTTTATGAAAGTTTTAGGTCTATATCTCAGCTGTCTACTGGTAAAATTTCAGGTCATTTAGACCTGCCTAGCCCAAGTTATAGCCAAATGAACAAATACTGTTCATTTGGTCATTTTTGTACAGGTCAGACTGCATAAATCTAGATTTGGTCAATTTGTTCACTAGGCTATGGTCACTTTTTGGGAATGATTCCTAAATGAAAAATATTCCATTTTGTGTCTATTTTCATTCCCAATTGGACTTGTAAATTTTCAGTTTTGGTCCCTCAAAGGGACCTTGGTTCTGCTGCCTGCAGCATGACCATTTTCAATCCGAATTCACTCTCACTTCCAACACTTCCAACACATCTCAATTGGTCACAAATGACCATTTCTCACCTCAAACAAGGTCAAACACACCATTTGACCATTCTTCCAATTTTTAGCTTCCAAAACCCTAGGTCCAAACCTTAATTCACATTTTTATTACATTTACTTGATTCAAAGCATACCAACATCATTCCTCAACTCAATTAAGCTTCCTAACATATTTAATTCAATCAAAACACATGCATTTCCATCACAAACCCTAGCTGCCAGAATTTCCATCTAGTCCTCCAAAGATGTTTTCATTTCATTTTAAGCATATTTCTAGGTTTATTCAACTATAAACATAATTAAATCACTAACAAATCAAGTTTAGTTTACTAACCTTGCTTTGAATTTTCACCTTTTCAAAACCTTTTCCTTTCTTCTTCTTTTTGTTATCATGTTCTCTATCAAAGCTTGAAATCAAGATTTAATATTGGAGGTTTAACTTTTTATGGTGGGATTTAGGGTTTGCTCAAGCTCAAAATGAGCTTTAATGGAGGATGAAGTGAGGGAGAGATGAGAGAGAGAGGGCGGCAAGGATAAGGAAGATGGATTTTTATTTTTTTTTTCTTTTTCTTTTTCTTTTTGTTTTTAGTCTTATGGAAGACCATAATTATCCAAAATTTTAATTTTTAATTATATTTGTGTTTATGACATCATGCACGATGTCATGCATAATGTCACCCATTTCAACTTTTCTTTTTTCTTCTTTTTTTTTATTTATTTTTTCCTAGTTCTTTAATTTAATTTTCGATTCCAAAATTTTCTTTTCTCCGATTTTATTTGACAGTTAGGTCAGGAGTCAGCTCTCGGGGTCAATTGACTAAATTGCCCCTCGCCGGTTCAACCGGTTTGCAAATAATTCAATATTTCTTCTGGATCCCTGACCTAATTATTTGATAGGCTTAACAATTCTTTTTCATGATTTTCTCTTTTCCACTGTGTTCGTAATGGTCCTAAGGACCACGGCGTCACATTTTACGATTCGAAATTTGAGTTTAAATCGACTTGATCCTTCGGCGAGTCACCCATCATTTGTGACTCTCGGCTCGTTTAACTTCTTATGTTCTGTTTTTCTTATTTATACTTAACTAATTGGCAATTACTAATTATTTGTGTTCAGGGCTTATCTAATTGTCTTAAGTGTGGTTCTAATCCCCTTAATTGTCCGGACCGACACCGATCATCGGAATAGTGAAATATACCAGGCTATGCAAATAGGGGTGTTACAATTCTCCCCCCCTTAAAATAAATTTCGTCTCGAAATTTTACCTGGTATCAATCTCTGAACAGCTGTGGGTGCTATCTCCTCATGTCCTCCTCTCGTTCCCAAGTAGCTTTTTAGCCCGAATGATGGTTCCACTGCACTTTTACCAACGGTATCTGCTTGTTCCGTAGCTGCTTCACCCCATAAGCCAGAATCTCTATAGGTTCTTCTTCATATGTGAGGTCTGGATTTACTTCAATTTCTTCCACTAGTAGTACATGAGATAGGTTTGATCGGTATCTCCTCAACATAGACATATGGAAGACATTATGTATCTTCTCTAACTCTGGAGGTAGTGCCAACTGATATGCCAAAGGACCCACTCTTTCTAGAACCTCATATGGCCCAATGAAGCGAGGACTCAGTTTCCCCTTTCTGCCGAATCTCATAATCCTCTTCCATGGGGAAACCTTGAGGAATACTTTGTCACCCACTGCATATTCAATATCCTTTCTCTTCATATCAACATAGGACTTCTGACGTTCTGATGTAGTCTTAAGTCAATCTCTGATTACCCTGATTTTCTCCTCAGTCTGCTGAACAATTTCGGGCCCAATCATCTGCCTTTCACCCATGTCATCCCAACACAACGAGGTTCTACATTTTCTATCATACAAAGCTTCATATGGAGGCATCCCAATACTTGATTGGTAGCTGTTGTTGTAAGCAAACTCAATCAAAGGCAAGTGTGTATCCCAACTGCCCTCAAATTCAACCACACAAGCCCGTAGCATGTCCTCCAAGATCTGAATTACCCTCTCAGATTGGCCATCTGTTTGTGGGTGGAATGCCGTACTGAAGTTCAATCTAGTTCCTAGGGCTCTCTGAAGACTACCCCAAAATCTAGAAGTGAACCTAGGATCTGCATGCGTCGATGGATACTGGCACTCCATGCAGTCTCACAATCTCATCTATATACAACTTGGCCAATCTTTCTAAACTATAGTCCATCCGAACTGGCAGAAAATGAGCAGACTTGGTTAGTCTGTCAACAATGACCCATACTGCATCATGAATCTTCTATGTCCTCGAATAGACCAATATATCATCTATGAATACCACAACAAACTGGTCGAGGTATGGTCTGAAGATAGTGTTCATTAGATCCATAAAAGCAGCCGGAGCATTAGTTAACCCGAATGGCATGACCAAGAACTCATAATGGCCATAGCGGGTTCTAAAGGCAGTTTTAGAAATACTCTACTCTTGTACTTTCAGTTGATAATAACCTGATCTCAGGTCAATTTTGGAGAACACAGCTGCACCCCTCAACTGATCAAACAAGTCATTAATGTAGGGCAATGAGTATCTGTTCTTTATTATCACCTTATTCAACTGCCGATAGTCAATGCATAACCGGAGAGTGACATCCTTTTTCTTTACAAACAACACTGGTGCTCCCCAAGGTGACACACTAAGGCGGATGAAGCCCTTATCAAGCAGCTCTTGCAACTGCACTTTCAACTCTTTTAGTTCTGCTGGTGCCATTCTATATGGCGTTATGGAGATTGGGTCCACACCAGGCATAACATCAATCTCAAACTGCACATCTCTTTCTGGAGGTAATCCTGGCAATTTATCAGGAAATACATCCGGAAAGTCACATACCGTAGGCATGTCCCTCAATGCTGAACTACCCACTTGGGTGTCTATCACATGTGCCAAGTACGCCTCACACCCCTTTCTAATCATTTTTTTGGCCAGTGCAGCTGAAATGATGTTTGAAGGCAATAACTGCCTCTCCCCATGTATTACTACATCACCATACTGAGGGAGACCAAAAGTGACTGTCTTCAGTCTACAGTCAATCATTGCATGATGCCTGGCTAACCAATCCATGCCCAAGATAATGTCACAATCTCTAAAGGGCATTTTAATCAAATTAGACAAAAAAGTGTATCCTTGGATCACTAGAGGACAATCCCTATTAGTCTATTTACCCTGACCTCCTGGCCTAATGGACTAGTTACTAGCACATCATAGTCCATTGGTATACACTGAATAGTAGTAGAACACATCACACTAGCACTGACATATGAATGTGTGGAGCTAGGATCAAATAATACATATACATCTTGGTCAAGAATGGAGAAAATACCAGCTACTACGTCTGATGTTTTAGCCTCCTCCCTTTGACGCATGGCATACACTCTGACTGGTGCGCCAATGGGTACTGACTGGTTAACAGTGCTTTGACTTTCAGGAGTGTTACCAAGACCCCTACCTCTGCCTCTACCTCTACCAGCTGACTGTGACCCTCTAGGTGCAGAGACTTGGACTGATCCCTTAGATGTAGCAGAAGGTCCAGACCGGCGCAGACTAGTACAATTCTTAGCGAAATGTCCGCTCCCTCCACAGTTATAGCATGCACCTATGGCCTTGAAACACACCCCACCATATGTTCTACCACAGGTTTAACACTGCCGGACTGATAAAGATCCTCGAGAAGCTTGTTGGGTCGGCCGACTAGACCGGGGTGGTCTTTGGCCAGAGAATCTGCCTCTGCCAGATCTACGAGAGTTAGATCCCGCAGACTGTTTCCTCTTCCCTGAACCACTTTCAGGTGCCTGACCAGTAGTCTTTTCAGTTTTCTCTTTCTCTGGTGTACCCTTATTCACTGCCCCTTCTGATTCTATCCTTTCCAGTTCCAGGGCTTATGAAATCAGATCAAAAAAAATTTGGTGTCTGAATACCACAACTTGCATTCTCAGATTTGGCCTTAACCCGAACTCAAACCGCTTACATCTGTCTCTGGGGGTGGAGACTAAGCTTCCCGCATAGTGGCTTAGCCTTGAAAAGTCCCGTTCATACTCTGCTATTGTTCTATCCCCTTGCTTCAAACTCAAGAATTCTTACAATTTCATATCCACATAAGCATCGGGAACCCACTTCTATCGAAACTCTCTCAAAAAGTCTAGCTAGGTAAGGACTGGAGGTTCTACCAGGCTGTGGGGGATGGTCTTCCACCATTCATACGCATCCCCTTGCAACAAAGAAACAGAATACTCGAACTTCAGCTCTTCTGCACACTGCAGCTTCCTGAAAACCCGTTCCATTCACTCTAACCACTGTTCTGCCTCCAGTGGATCCACAGTGCCCTTATACTCGGTGGCCCCAAATTTCATCAATTTTTCATATTGTCGAGCCGAGGACTGTGGTTGTGCTACAAGTGCTTGTATCTGAGCTTGAGGTGGCACATTTTCCGCTATTTGTTGAAAAAACGCAGCCATCTGCTGTGCAAATTGAGCTGAAAACTACGGTACTAGAGTAGGAGTTGGAGTGGCTGACCCACTCACGTTCTAGAGTGCTGGGGCTTCGCCTTGAACCTCAGCCTCAACAGATTGTTCCACGGAATGATATCTTTCTTCCATTCCGTTTTCCCAAAATTTCTACTTCCTGAGATCAAACAAAAGGAGGTTGACCTCCGTTAGTGCATATTCATGATGTAAATATGTTATATATATCAATTAAAGACACTTGAACATTTGTACTTATCAAAGAAATATTCACATAAATAGTCAAAATTTATTGCAAAACCATGCTCTGATACCACTAAAACATGTCACACCTTACCCCTTTGTAAGGCATAACATGTTCCCGTAGAATACCTAATGAACTACCGAACTTCACCTACCGATAATTCATTAAGTACACTACAAGGGATTTTAAAACTATTTTCCTACATTATGGAAGTGGTGAGCATTTTGATAGGAATTAAAATCATTTATTCGAATTTTAAAAACTAGTAAAAATTTTTGTCCCATTTTATTTTTCCGCAAATTTTATAAAAATTTCGACAGAGTGCCGTCTATATTTTGAGAAAACAGTTCTTCAAAAACCAGTAAAAACACTTCCAATAAATTTTTCCACAACAACCAACCTCCAAATAATCTCAGTTCAACATATCTTAATCAATTTCACAATTCAATCAGAGTTTATCATCTCAAAATATTTCATTCACATTATATTTAAAGTTTAATTTACATATACAGATCTTAGTTTACAAAAAGAAAATCCAAAATAATATCATTATAATTTATTATACAACTGCTCAACTTTACATTAATACATATGACATTACAATATTTACATCAAAATAACTACAAGGGTATAAAACAATACCTGTACAAAAAGATCAGTGTAGTCCTCAATATCAATGGCAGCTCACTCTGCTGCTTTCTCCCTGCTCTTATCTGCGACAGCAAAATAAGCTATCGCTGAGTATAAAAATACTCATGGTACACAATAAAAATTCAAAATGCAATACATAAAACATTCATTGATAAATCACAATTTATCAAAACTCATTATAGCACAATTTTGGTCAAACAATTTAATAAACATAGTGTTGCCAATTCATACACAACTTAAGCCACGACACAAAATTTCTGATCAATGCCGCGTTGTACACCACGACAAAGCAATCTACAACCTCACTAATCGAAATCAATGAGGGAAGTGGCTAGCTAGCTAATGAGTACTCATCCGATCTACAACCTCAACTGGTAAACCAGAGAGGAAGGAAAATAATCGATCTCAACTCCATAATTGGGGAAGGAATAATAAGGCACTGTCATGCTAAGTGTGAATCAAAAATCCATTTCAAACATTTTATTCAAATATTGCATACAAAAATCAAATCAATTTCTAAAGTTACAATTTCCTCACAAAATGGCAACACAAAAGTTCTTAAACTCATAATGCGTACTAAATCAATTTTTCAAGGATAAAATGCTTAAATAGGGTTTATTGTGTACAAACCTGACGTGAGTCGCCTCTAAGCGTTAACTCAGTCTTTCAAACTCTTCAAGTCTTTTTCAGCTAAAACTGAAAATTTATAGTGTCTCAGTATCTTTACTTCATAACAATTCCAATAACTAATTCCAATATGTTTAAACTTATATTCTTGCAAATTCATGTTGAGGTTACTATTCATGGTACTATTCAAGTCAATTTGTTGACTTTCTAAGGCTTAATAGGTATGGGAACTCCAACTTCACCCACATACCACATATTGGTTACCAAACTTGTTGGTTTTGGTCATTTTCTCAAAACTTAAGTCTTTTAAGCAAAATTGCAAATTTTCAGTTTTGGTGTCTTAGGTTGCACTGTTCCATTGGTCATTTTTCTGCTAGAATTTGGCAAAACTTTCTTCATAGAAAATGTTTCCTATTGTCTTAACTTTATTCTCCTTTTTTAATCACTCCATTTGGAGTTTTTTAGCTCAAGTTATAGCCATTTGAATCATGGCTGCCGGATTGGACTTAACCCAGATTTCTAGGCACCAAACTGGTTTTGACAGTTTTAAGTCACCAACTTTGGGTGGCCAAATGACTTAGTTAAGGGCATAATTTGGGTTTGTGTTCTTCATGAAAGTTTTAGGTCTATATCTCAGCTATCTACTGGTAAAATTTTAGGTCATTTAGACTTGCCTAGCCCAAGTTATAGTACTGTTCATTTCGTCATTTTTGTACAGGTCAGACTGCATAAATCCGGATTTGGTCAATTTGTTCACTAGGCTATGGTCACTATTTGGGCATGATTCCTAAATGAAAAATGTTCCATTTTGTGTCTATTTTCATTCCCAATTTGTCTCATACCAATTGGACTTGTAAATTTTCAGTTTTGGTCCCTCAAGGGGACCTTGGTCCTATTACCTGCAGCATGACCATTTTCAATCCGAATTCACTCTCACTTCCAATACTTCCAACACATCTCAATTGGTCACAAACCATTTCTCACCTAAAACAAGGTCAAACACACCATTTGACCATTCTTCCAATTTTTAGCTTCCAAAACCCTAGGTCCAAATCCTAATTCACATTTTTGTTACATTTACTTGATTCAAAGCATACCAACATCATTCCTCAACTCAATTAAGCTTCCTAACATATTTAATTCAATCAAAACACATGCATTTCCATCACAAACCCTAGCTATCAGAATTTTCATCTAGTCCTCCAAAGATATTTTCATTTCATTTTAAGCATATTTCTAGGTTTGTTCAACTATAAACACAATTAAATCACTAACAAATCAAGTTTAGTTTACTAACCTTGCTTTGAATTTTCACCTCTTCAAAACCTCTTCCTTTCTTCTTCTTTTTGTTGTCAAGTTCTCTATCAAAGCTTGAAATCAAGATTTAATGTTGGAGGTTTAACTTTCTATGGTGGGATTTAGGGTTTGCTCAAGCTCAAAATGAGCTTTAATGGAGGATGAAGTGAGGGAGAGATGAAAGAGAGAGGGCGGCAAGGATAAGGAAGATGGCTTTTTGTTTTTTTTTTCTTTTTCTTTTTCTTTTTGTTTGTAGTCTTATGGAAGACCATAATTATCCAAAATTTTAATTTTTAATTATATTAGTGTTTATGACATCATGCATGATGTCACCCATTTCAACTTTTCTTTTTTCTTCTTTTTTATTTATTTATTTTTCTCTAGTTCTTTAATTTAATTTTCGATTCTGAAATTTTCTTTTCTCCGATTTTATTTGACAGTTAGGTCAGGAGTCAGCTCTCGGGGTCAATTGACCAAATTGCCCCTCGCAGGTTTAACTCGGTTTGCAAATAATTCAATATTTCTTCTAAATCCCTGACTTAATTATTTGACTGGCTTAACAATTATTTTTCGTGATTTTCTCTTTTCCACTGTGTTCGTAATGGTCCTAAGGACCGCAGCGTCATATTTTACGATTCGAAATTTGAGTTTAAATCGACTTTGCAGTCCTTCCCAAGAATGTCACCCATCGCTGTGACTCTCGGCTCATTTAACTTCTTATGTTCTATTTTTTTTTTATTTATACTTAACTAATTGGAAATTACTAATTATTTGTGTTCAGGGCTTATCTAGTTGTCTTAAGTGTGGTTCTAATCCCCTTAATTGTCCAGACCAACACCGGTCACCGGAATAATGAAATATACTAGGCTATGCAAATAGGGGTGTTACAAAATTAAGGTTAAGACTGACCTCGCAGTCACTTCCCAGTAAGGTCAACCATCGCTGTGACCCTCGGCTCATTTAACTTTTTATGCTTTATTTTTCTTACTTATACTTAACTATCTAGCAATCACTATTTATTTTCATTCGAGGCTTATCTAGGTGTCTTAAATGTGGTTCTAATCCCCTTAATTGTCTGGACTGATACCAATCACCGGAACAATGAAATATACCAGGCTATGCAAATAGGTCAGGGAGCTGGAAGAAATATGGAATTATTTGCAAACCGGGATGAACCGGCGAGGGGCAATTTGGTCAATTGACCCCGAGAGCTGACTCCTGACCTAACTGTCAAATAAAATCGGAGAAAAGAAAATTTCAGGATCGAGAATTAAATTAAAGAACTAATAGAAAAATAGAAAAAAAAAAGAAAAAAGAGGAAAATGAAAAAGTAAAAAGGTGATGACATTATGCATGACCTCATGCATGATGTCATAAAAGAATCAATTAAATTATTTATTAAATTAGATTTTTATGGTCTTCCATAGCAAAATAAATAAAAGAAAACAAAAGAAAAAAAATTAGAAAAATCACTTTTCTTCTCCCTTGGTTGTCGCCTCACCATCTCCACACTTCCCCCATGAAAATTCTCCATTAAAGCTTGCACTTAAGCTTTAATTCCTCCACTCAACCTTAATAAATCCCCTAAAAACTTCACTAGGCCTTGCAATCTCAACTTAAGAACAAGAAAGAAAGAAGAAAGGAGGAGAGAAATTGAAGAATTGGCATTATAGTTGAGGTTAGTATGTTAACTTGTTATTTTTCCATTTTAAATGCATATATAATGGTTGAAATGAGCTTAGAATTAATGAAATGAAATAAAAATATGGGGGAAGGACCATTGCTGAATTTCGGCCAACTTGAAGAAGGAACATAAATTGTATGGTTTGATGCATTACAATGAGTTTAAAAGTCTTAATTAGTTGAATGATTATAGATTGGAACTTTGAAATTGCAAATGGTAATTAAGTAGTGAGATTAGGGTTTGGAGGCCTAGGGTTTTGAGGCAAATTTTGGAGAAATGTATAAATGATAACTTTGACCTATTGTGAAGAGAAAAATGGTCAATAATGACCAAAGGAGATGTGTGGGAATTGTTGGAATGGAAGTCAAATTCGTAGGGTAAATGGTCATGCTGCTGGTAGCATGACCAAACTAACTTTGAAGGACCAAAATGGAAATTTTACAAGTCCAATTGATATGCCACCGATTGGGGATGAAAATAGACATAAAATGACACAATTTTCATTAAGGAACCATGCCCAAAAACTGACCAAAACCTAGTGAACCAATTGACCAAAGTTGGTTAAGAGCAGTCTGCCACTGCACAAACTGACATTCATTTGGTCATAACTCGAACTAGGAAGGTCAAAATGACCTGAAATTTTACCAGTAATTAGATGAGATATAGACCTAAAACTTTCATGTAGAACACAAACCCAAATTATGCCATTAACCCATTCAAATTATTGAGCAAAGTTGAGTTACTGAACCTGCAAAACTGCAGAATTGCCATTTGAGCAGTAATGTTTGAATGGCTATAACTCTCTCTAGAAAACTCCGATTTAGGTGATTCTTGAACCGATTGAAACCTAAGACATAGTAGAACATTTCATATGAAGAAAGTTAGACCAAATTATGGACTTAACTTGATCAAATTACTGAACAAAGTTAGATCAAAAATCTGCCAGAACCAAAATTACAGCATGAACAGTGCACGTGAACAGTAATTGTAGTTTGGCTATAACTTGAGCTACAAAACTCCGATTGAGGTGATCCAAAAATGAGAATAAACTTAAAACAATAAGGAACATTTTCTATGAGGGACGTTTTGTCAAATTCCAACAATAGGTTGACTAATGGAACAGTGCAACTAGGAGCACCAAAACTGAAAATTTGACAATTTGGCCAAAAGGACTTAAGCTTTGAGAAAATGACCAAAACCAACAAAGTTAATGACCAAAATGTGGTATGTGG